>NC_045434.1:38050508-38332552 GCF_002776525.5 Piliocolobus tephrosceles
AAAAAAAAAAAAAAAAAAAAAAAAAAAAAAAAAAAAAAAAAAATTTATAAATTAGACACAGGAAGAGATGAATAATAACTATTAATAAAATAGAACAATTATGTGATATACTGTAATGAAAGCTATTCAGGTAACTTATACAGGCTCTCTCTCCCTCTCTAAAATTATCTTAGTATTTTTGGACCCTGGTTGACCGAGGGTAACTGAAACTAAGGAAAGTGAAATTGTGGATAAGGTGGGGACTACTGTGTTAACTAACACATTGCTTTCCAGAGTGAATGTGTGATTTCCACTCTGCATATCATATGCAGAACTCCCATTTCTATGTATCTTCAACGTCATCTGAGATGTTCAGAATTATTTAAGTGTGCCAATCTAATGGGTGTGAAATGGAATCCAATTATTGCATTAATTGCACTTTCCCTGATTACTAATGAAATTGAGCACTGAACATATGTTTGTTGGCCATTTGGATTTCCTCTTATGTGAACTGTAGATTCCTATCCTCTGCCCATATTTCTATCAGATAGTATGTGATTTTCTTATGATTTCTGAAAATCCTTGTATATGTTCTAGATACAATTCGTGAGTTGTATCTTCTCCCCCACATGACTTGTCCTTTCCACTTTGTTTATGGTGCTTTTTGTCATATAGAGTTATTAATTTTAGTTTGGTAAAATGTATCTGCCTTTTTTTGATGATTTTTGTTCATCTTGTCTCATTTAAAAATTCCTTCCACATACTGAGATAAAAAAGAAGTCATTCATATTTTTTAACTAACATTTTTTACAGTTTTGCATATCACATTTGGTTCTTTTAATCTATCTGGAATTAATTTTTGTGTATAGTGTGAGGTGGGCTCTAATTTTATCTAGTTTTTCTCTGCCATGATTAGTCCTTTGACTCAACAGCATTTAGTGAGTAGGCAATTCTTATCTGCTGTTTCTGGGCACTTCATTGTATTCCACTGGTCTATTTGTATATCCTTCTCACCCATGTCTCACTAATTTAGTTTTTATTACTTTGTAGTTTTGGTATATTAGTTCTCCCCATATTCTTGCCAAATTGTCTTGGCTATTGGCTCTTTATTCATCGTATGATTTTTAGGATCACCTTGTCACATTTCACTAAAAAGATAAGATGTTAATTGAAATTGAATAAATGGATAGATTAACCTAGGGGAGGCTTGCCATATTTAAGCTACTTTGTTTTCTGTTTTTGTTTTTTTGTTTTTTTTCAGTCCCTGGGCATGACATATTTCTTCTTATGTTTAGATCTTTCTTAAAGTCCCTCAAGAGAGTTGAAAATTTTTCTTTACATCTTTGATTGGGTTTGTTTTTAGGTACCTTATGGTTTTGTTGGTTTTGCATGGTGTCTTCTTATCATTATGTTTTCTGATTCTTTGTTTTAGGTGTACCAGAACTTGTACTTTTTTGTACACTGATTTCATGTCCACCATCCTTGTAGAATTCTCTTACTACTGTGAGTGGCTTTTTTTTTTTTTTTTTGTAGGCAACTCTTATATTTGGATGCAGGCAACATCACCTGTGAATAATGATAGCTTTGTTTTTTCCTTTATAATCCATATGCCTTTTCTTTCTTTTTCTTTACTTATTACGTTGACCAGTACTTCAAGTCCAACACTGAATAGAAAGAGTTTTAGTGGGTGTCCTAGACTGATACCTCACTTTACAGCTATGTCTTGACTTAGTCCATGTTCCCTGTAAACACCACCTTACCTTTGACCATCCTGCCCACTTTACATGGCATTTTTGGTTAGTAATTTAGTTCTTTTTTTGTGTATGTACTCATAAATTAGACATTATACCTATAAATATAATTGTCATTATATCCACTAATATCTTTTGCTCCTCATGCCATTTTCTTACAGGCCATTCTTCTTTTCTATTTAAATTTCCTCCCTAAGAAATGTCTTATAGTACTTATTTCACCTGAACTTGTATAGTAAACTCTCTATTTTCCTGGAAAAGTCTTTATTTCGAGTCATAATTTAGCTATTTTCAACACTTGATGATATTATTCTATCACTTTCTGGCCTCTATTATTATAACTAATAATCTAATTGCTGCTTCTTGTAGGTAATCTGTCTTTTCTCTCAGGATGCTTTTAAAATTTTTTTCCTTCATATTTTTGGATCTTTTGATATTTCACTAGACTGTGTATAGGTTGAATTTATTTTTATTTATCCTCAGAATTCATTGAAATTCTTGACTTGGAGGATTTATATCTTTCATCAATTAGAAAATGTATCCTATAGATCTTCAAATATTGTCTTTCTGCAGTCTCTATGATCTCTTTATAGAAGTCCCATTAGATATATCTTGGGTCTCTTCATTCTGTCTTCCATGTCTGTTAACTTTAATCATATTTTCTCTATTTTTATCTCCCTGGGCTGTATACTGGGGAGTTTCCTCATATGTGTTTTCCTGTTTACTGACACTCTCCTTAGTTATATATAATCTAATAGTTAGCCTATCTATTGCCTTTAATTTCAATGATTATATATTTTATTACAAGAAATTTTGTATCTGCCACTTTTTCAAATTATCTTTTTTTCATTTCATTGTCTTCTATTATTTTATTTCTTTATATATCTTTTCTATTATTTCAAGTACTGGGGCTTTAATCTTCTTGTTCTTTGTATCAGCTAACTTTTCCTTATGCTGGATTATTTCCTTGTGTGCTTCAAAAATTTTGATTTCAAGTCATGTTTTAGTAGTGCTTGTTTTCCCCATGGAAATGCAGTGTATTTGGGATTGTGAGAGTAGCCTTGTAAAGTAGTTTTGTTTGATTTTCTTACTTGACCCGGGGGTATTATGTTCTTGGCCTAAGGGTTCCTGAACCCCACTGAACATGTAGTGTAAATTCAGCCCATAAATCCATGTCACATACAATCTTGAGTTTTGATTTCTCAGGGTTTTGCTTTTTCTCATTCACTCAGAGACAGAAGCTTCCTTGTTATCGATTTTTGCTGTAGAGTTGATTTTCATGCAGTTTATTTAACTGAAGGTACAGTTCTTAAAGGGTTATAGCTTAGCGCAGAATCTTAGTTCCAACTTCTGTCCACATAAGGTCTAAAGACCTTATCACTTCTCTCCAGTGGACATTAAACTTACCCATTAGGCTGGGCATGGTGGCTCATGCTTGTAATCCCAGCACTTTGGGAGGCCAAGGCTGGTGGATCACTTGAAGCCAGGAGTTTGAGACCAGCCTGGCCAACATGGCAAAACCATATTTCTACTAAAAATACACACACACACACAAAGTAAGCCTTGTGTGGGTGGCGTGTGCCTGTGGTCTCAGCTACGTTGGAGGCTGAGACATGCGAATCGCTTGAATTTGGGAGGTGGAGGTTGCAGCGAGCCGATATGTGGCCACCGTACTCCAGCTTGGGTGAAAGAGCGAGACTCTGTTTTAAAACAAAACAAAACAAAGCAAAGCAAAACAAAACAAAACACACGAAAAACCCCAACCATTAAATCTTCTTTGTTACCAGGACTAGTTACTGCCTATGGGACAGCTGCAGTTTCAATTCACACGCTTCCTCTTTGTATTTCAATTCCTCCTAGGGGTTTCCTTTTATATCTTTCAAGTTCAGCAATATATCTTTTCAAATATATTTGAAAATATATTTCTGTACTTTATCAGTTTTTCTAGAAATGTGTAGCAAGAGATTTTCTTATTCTGCCATCTTTCTAGTACTGAATCCTTGAATGACTTTTACAAAGAGAATAAAATAGGAAAGCATAAAATAGTCCCTGGGAAATACACACAGTCCTCTAAGACTTATAACTAGATGTTCCTAACGGAGAGGTTAGTAAGAGTGCCGGACAGAGCGCAGGGGAAGATTTGAGGAAGGAAGTGGGTGAGAAACAGCAGTGCATTAATGGGCAATTACTTTCTGCCCCCTCAGATGGTACGTGAGTGCTTCGCTAATGGCAGTTCACTTAGAAAAGTGATCATTGGTAAGTCTTTACCAGCAGCTCCCAAAAATATCTTGCCTGAAGTGATCGAGCCTTTTTAGGAAACGAAAGATCAGATTCAGAAAGCAAGGAGATGGTTCTCAAATTCTAGTGAGGACAAATTCTAGAAGAAAAGCCTTCAAAGGGTGTTGTTGATCAGAGAAGCTGAAGGATTCAAGCTTTCCTGTAGCTTTATAAATAAGAAGGGAAAGAAAACAGAAGGAAAAGCAGGGGATGAGGGCATACAGGGTTGAGTTGAAAGCATGAGTGTAGGAGTTTTCACTGCAGACATAGCTGATTTGAGGGGGAAACATTGTTTTGCAGGGCTTGTGACCACATTTCTTAGTATGCAAAGTGTCGGGAAAAATCCTATTTATTTGAAATCTAGTTGATAAGCCCTAAGCTGATTATGTCGGGTTGAGGCCACTTTTTCTTTTCAGCTTGGGTTGTCCCTTCAGACTCTGCTGTCCCTTCAGTTTCTTTTAGCTTAAGGCATGGAGCCCTGTGCAGGCCTGTGAGACCATCAGAAAACCAGAGGTGCAGCTCTGAGTTCACTCCAACTCTCAAAAGCTGTGACTTACTAGATATGAGGGAGAAAACAAAAGTGTACATAGTGAGGCAAATGTATTCCACTGGGGTTCCTGCATTCCTGGTCATGATGTTGATGAGTCCTATAAGCTAGAGCAATCTATTTAATTATTCTACACCAGGAGTCTCAACTGGGAAGTGATTTGGACCCCAAGGGTCATTTAACAATGTTTGGAAACATTTTTGATTGTCACAACTGAGTGGCAGACGTGTATCTGGTGTCTAGTGGTTACAGGCCAGGGATGCCACTGAATATCGTATAATGCAAGGGTATCCCCTATGACAAAGACGTATCTGACTCAGAAATGCCAATAATGTTGAGCTTAAGACACGCTTCTCTACATGTCTTTTCTTATCTGTAACATGGAAGGGTTAGAAGAAGAGGTTGAGGTGTGTGGCTGGATTAGATTATTACCCATCTGTCTAACAGAGACCACTTCAACCCACATCACATCTCTAGATACACGAAGGAAATGAAATTAGTTAAAAACATTCCCCAATTTTCTACCAAAGAACAAAATATTGTACTCAAGATGTTGTGAGCTTTGCAGGTTCACGGTGACCACTGTGTCTGCCTTTACGCACTGGGTCATTCGTATTGTCATGTTAGCTTTGCGAGTTGCACTTGTACCTGTGAGGGGAGGGTTGAGCATGGGCTTCCTTGAGCTGAACTGATTATCTTCAGAATGGTTTTATCACTTGCAGCTTCTCCCACAGCACCTTCCCAACATGGTACAGATCCTAAGGTGTCCATGTCCTGCTAGTGTCCACTTGGCTTTGTTTATAGTTACCATTCATTTATTTATGCATTTATTCATTCATTTAATAAACATGTATTCAGAGTCCACTAGACATAAGGCAGTGCATTAGTTACTATGGAGAATGCAAAGATGAATAAGCTAAGCCCCTTGCAGTAGAGTGGGGAGCCAAGATGTGTACAACACAGTATCTGAGGCAGGGTGACAGAAAGTACCGGCAGCACTCAGAGGAGAGAGAGATTACTTTTGTCACATGACCACAAATTGCTTCATAAGGGAGGTAGCATATGGGCTGGGCTTTTAAGTCTAAATAATTTTTTGGCAGGTGGCTATGGAAGAAGGGGTAAGGAAGGGAGAAAGAAAATGAGAAATGATGTGGAGGAGGACAATTCCAAGGTATTCTCAGGGAAGGGTGAACAGTCCTGCTTCATTGGAGCAGTAGTAGGAGATATTGCTAGGAGCATAATAGCGGGTAACAAGGACTTGGACTGGATGACATTTAAGTTTTCTTTCAACCCTAAGATGATAAGATCTTATGATTGGATAGTTATATTTGATAGGCACTAGAAAACTCATTCATTCATTCAACAACAACAAAAAATTATTTAATGACTTTTTTTTTTAACCAGATACCATTCTAGGCACTGAGGATACAATATTGTACAAGCTCTTCAATTTTATTGCACTGAAAGGTGAGACAGAGTCAGAGTTGAGCTGTGCAATGAATTTTTGTGGTAGAACCTGGAAGAGAAAGATGGATGAGGAGACTCTGCCCACCTCCTGAATAGAAGGTAGTACTGACTTGAGGGGTGGTGGTACAAATGGAAAGGACAGGAAGACTGTGACAGTGGCATAGAGAGAAAAATTACAGGGCTTGGAGAATGCTTGTTGTGGGAGTTGGAGTCAAGGATGCAGCCAAAGTTTTGTGCTTGAGTTAGGGGAAGACTGCAATGCTGCAAAGAGCATTAGAGACCTAGGAGGGAGCTGGTTCATAGAAAAAGAGGATGAGTTTGCTTTTAAACCAGCAGATGCATGGTGCTGTCAGGCCATCTAGGTGAGGTGCCCATTTGAGCCATGGTGAATATAGTACCAGACAAAAACAAAAACAAACAAAAAACAAAACACAGAGCCAAAGATAAAGGTTTGGAAGTCTTCCGGATATTAGTCTTAGTTGAAGCCATCCATATGGATGAGATCACCGAGAGTGTGTGTACATAGTGAAGAGGGCAGAAACCAAGATCTGAGGAATGTTCACATTTAGGAGGCAGGAGAAGGAAAGATGAAGAGATAAAGGGGCAGTTAGGGAGGTAGAAGGAGAAGTTTGGAAATGCTCCTGAGGGAGGCAGGAAGAAAGAGGAAAGCCAGTTCATGCTGAGTCCCAATACATAAGAATGTGTGCACACCCTAATAGCCTCCAGGGAAACAGACTCTGGGGTGAAAAAATTCCCTGGAACATATTTAGCTGTAAAAGTGTTGAGCCACCTTATCATGTTATCACTTCTTAGTGCTTCAGCCAGAGGGTGAGGAGGGAGGGGGAGTGGAGGAGGCTTTTCAGTGAGTCATCCCTCCTGCATGTTAGGAGTTTTGGTTAAAAGATTTGCAGAGAGAGACAGTGAGAGAGAGAGAAAGAGAGAGAGCAAGAGAGCAAGAGAGAGAGCATGAGAGCGCACAAGTGAGTGTGAGCGAGCTGCTCGATTTATTTTAATTTTTTTTAGAGATAGAGTCTCTAAATGTTTTTTTTAATAGATGGGATCTCTGTCACCCAGGTTGGAGTGCAGTGCTGTGATCACAGCTTACTGCAGCCTTGAACTCCCGGTTTTAAGCATTCCTCCCATCTCAGCTTCCTGAGTAGCCAGGATGATAGGCATGTGCCAAAACACTTGGCTAATTTATTTTTATTTTTATTTTTTTGTAGAGACAGATTCTCACTATGTTGCCCAGGCTGATCTCAAACTCCTGGCTTTGAGTGATCCTCCCATCCTGGCTTTACAGGCGTGAGCTGCCACATCTGGCCTTGATTTATTTTCTAATAGGTTCCTAGGGCACTGTGGCAACAATGCCTTTTCCCCTGAGAGGTATACAACCAAGGAGAGGACATTTGGGAAACTTCTATGATTGATTTTTATCTGTGCCATCCTGTTCCCCATAACCTTGATGGCCAAGTGGCTATGTGGGGATCTTTAGTGCACACAAAGCCTACAGTTCCCAGGTAAAGGGACTTTTCATCCTTTCACCTTTGGCCATGGCTTGGAGGAGGCTTTGTGCCTATTGCTTGGCTCTTATCAAATCCTGAGTGACCCCCTGCTCTTCCACATTAGGCCCTTGAAACTCTCCTCATCTAGTCTTAAGTTCTAGGCTACAATTTCTCCTTCAGCTTCTCTTGCAATAAGGTTGTCTTAGTCTGTTTTTGCTCCTATAACAAAATACTCTAGACTGGGTAATTTATAAACAGTATAAACTTATTTCTCACAGTTATGGAGGCTGGGAAGTCAAAGATCAAAGTGCTGGCAGGTTCAATGTCTGTCGAGGACATGGTCTCTGCTTCCTTGAATGCTGCTTCCTCCAGAGTAGCTGATGGCAGTATCCTCACATGGCAGAAAGCTGCCAGACAAAAGGGGCCTAGCTACTTCTCTCCAGCCCTTTTATAAAACACTTATCCCATCCATAAGATTACCCCTGATGGCTTAATCACGTCCTGAAGACCTTACCTCTTAATATGTCTGCATTGGGGATTAAGTTTTAACATGAAATTTGAAGGTGATGTAAACATTCAAACCATAGCAAAAGGCAGTAGTAAGATGTAGTCTCTGGCATTTGGCAGGCTCAGACTCCAAGTGTAGCTCTGTGTGATCTTAGTGTAGGAACTTAGTTTCTCTGATATTTATTTGCCTTATTTGAGAAATAGTCGAAGCTAACCATACCTCCGTTATAGGATTCTTGTACAGATCAACGAGGCAACACATATACAGTGCTTCAGCCCTCCACAGATGTTGGTTACTGTTGCTGCTTTGAAGAGTTTCTTGGATTTTTTTAACTTAATACTCTTTTGGTTGAGTTGTTTTCAGAATTTCTTTCCCTTTTCTTCCAATGTTTTTCAATTAAGAAAAAAATGTAACTAATTAGAAGAAAATAATAACCTAACACCTCTTAGCCAACTTCTGTGTGGCGCTTTTGGCAAATAAAGGGCCTTGAATGCTTTGATTATAGTGATATAATTCCCTTTTGGAAATAACAGTTGGTTTTTTTTTTTACATCACCTGTAATGCCTGGTGTCTGTCCCTGCAAATATAATAATAATACCACCCACAGTGGTGTGACACTGTGTGTTTACAAAGCATTTTCATACATATCATCTCAACAGTCTCAGCATCATTCTGTAAACTGGGTCTTTCACCCTCAGTGAAAGTAATCCCTCTTCTGATATCACCACCTCATAAAGGTATCTGCACTCTCATGTTTATTGCAGCATTATTTACAATAACTAGGATGTGGAAAAAACAAAATGTTCATCGATGGATGAATGGATAAAGAAAATGTGGTGTATGTAGACACACACACACACACACACACACACACACACACACACACACACACACAATGGATTGTTATTCTGCTGTAAAAAAGAAGATCCTGCCATTTGCCCCAACATGGATGGACCTGGAGGACATTATGCTAAGTGAAATAGACACAGCATGACCTCACATATGTAGAATGAAAAAGGAAATGAAACAGTGGTTAGCACCAGTGGAGAGGTTGGGGGGCGGGACTGGAGAAGGAAGTAGGGAGATGTAGGTCAAAGGATACAAAGTAGGTATGTAGGATGAATGAGACTAGAGATCTAATGTGGGGCATGTGGAATAAAATTAATAAAATTGTATTGTATTAGAGACTTGTGTTAAATAAGTAGATATCAGCTGCTCTTGTTACAAAAAAAGTAATGGTGAGATAATGGATGTTAATCTTCTTCACTGTAGTAACCATTTTACTATCTATATGTATCCGATAACATCCTGTTATAAATCTCAAATGTACACAATAAAATTTATTTTTTAAAAAAGGAAGTTGTCTTTTGACATCACCTATAATGCCTGGTATCTGTACCTGTAAATATAATGGTAATACCACCTACAGTGGCATGACACTGAGTTTACAAAGCATTTTAATACACATCATCTCTACAATCTCAACATCATTCTGTGAGCTGAGTCTTTCTGCTCCAGTGAGCTGTGGGGACTGTCTTCAGGTTTTAGACACACACACACGTGTGTGTGTGTGTGTGTGTGTGTGTGTGTGCTTGAGGTATTGCTTCTTTTCTTTTAACACAAAAAGCTGAAGTTTCAAAGCAGGTGGGGTGTGGGTTAAACACCGTTCTAAATGGCAGGCCTGCTGTTCATGGGGAGGGAGAGTGGCCTGAAAATTTAAAAATAACTTGAACATTATAGACTCCTGTGAATTCTACAGCCCAGAGCACTGTAAGTCTGTGGGTGTTTTACCTGCTGGAGTGCAGGCAGGAAAACAAGTTGAGATGCAGGAGGATTTAAATTTGCTGAGTCCTTTAGTGGCATGGGCTGGCAGCAGAAGTATTCGTGAAAAAAAAATTAAAGCCAGAACTAATGATCAGGATCGATGTTTCTGAATGGTAGGAACAGTGCTACCCTTTGATTTGCTGAACACAGCACTGCATATTTGTAGCAACAATGTAGCGGACCCTTATTTTCTATGACTGAACAACTATCCTTTCCCCCTTGCTCTCTTCCCTCCCTTACTGACCTCTCCAGAGTTTGATGGATACCTTTTGCAGATAGCTACCTGAGGCTGACCTACCAGGGAGCTCAGGGTTGGGACATTTTGGATAGACTTAGCCATTCATTGAAAAACAAGTAAGTGGTGTAAAACCGGGCTCATCACGCATAAATTGTGGGCAATAGCACACCCTTTGAATTTTGAGAAGTTTTGAAGGGTTGAAATAATTTTTGAATTAGCACTCAGTTCTTGGTCTGACTCCTGTTGCTGTGGGATGTTGCAGTGCAAAATGATGGCAGCAGTAGGAGCAGCGCAGCAGGTTGGGCTAAGAATGTATCATCATATTTGGTTTATTTGTAGCCCCATGTAATTCAGAGGGCAGGTACTACTTTTGCCATTTTTGCACATAAGGATGTAAACCCAACCAGGACTGAGGTGCAAGCCTCCTGGTGTTTCCACCCTGATAACTCATTTATTCTGAGGCCCTTCAGCACCATCTGTAGAGTCTGGATATATTCTTGCCTCTTGGAACTGCAGAATCATCATGAAATCTCTATTCTCTAGCTCAAATCTCTATTAATGATATCAGCGACATGAATTAAAGTGGCTAAGATAATGGGTTTTGAAGTCAGGGTGACCTAGAATTGATCTTTTGCTATGTCACCCACCACCTATGTGACCATCAGGGAAGTTATTTAGTCCCTTTCAGTCTTGCTTCTCTTATTGTAAAATGGGATTTATAATAGCACTTACCACATGGGCTTATTCTGAGAAATAAGTGAATCTAGTTAGCATGGAGCCTTGCATATAGCAAGTATTTAATACCTAGGACAAATAATGTTATAAACAGCATCACCTATACTTTTCTCTGTAATTATTCTTTACTTGTTTGATCCATGTCCATTTTTTTTTATAGCTCCAGAATTTGCAATATGAAAATAGAGATTATTTAAACAAAAGGAAAGTAGCATAACTGGAAACTTTGAATTATTCTATTAATACTTGACTACATATGGAGAAATATTATTGAAAAATGTGGTTCAGTGATGGGGTGGTTTTGTAAAAAAAAATACAAGTCTTTAAAGGAAAAAGCTAAATCATGAGTGCATGTATATGTGTGTGTCCAAGGAGCTGGCTTGTCAGTGGTGTTAGGAGTATTTCAGAAATTCTCTCTTGATTGAGAATTACATTTCCACCTTTCCAATTTGTAAATGGCACATTGGGAATATTCAGAAACCTGCAAAAGAGCCTGTAATTCTTCACATTTGAATGTACTCTATTAAGCCCATCTGAAAGCTCCCTGTAGCATGGGAAGATAACCTGCATGTTTGTACACTTGGCTGACAGAACTTGAGATCACACCAGAATCTGGTGCATGTCTTTGCAAACATGTGTGTGTCATTTTCATATGTAACTCTTCATAAGGGAAATAGGCATAATGACGTTTGCCTTTTTGTAAAGAAGAGACAGAACCAATTAATACTGTAGTTGATATGGGTTTTTTTGAAGCAGGACTTTATTATGTTTAATTTTCTGTGGAAAGGGATCTGAAAATATTCTTTAGGTGGGTAGCTGTTTCCTTTTAATAACTGATTCCCCAGATCTTATTTCAACTCTGTTTCTAAGAGCAAGAGATATTCCTCATAAGACAATGAACCCTATTGTTTAATGATTGATAAGCCAGGACTTGCGCAGTTAGTGTGCTGGGGAAGTTACCCCTGAGTTACAGGCACTTAATTTCCTACAAGGGAATTAAGTACCCCTTTTTGATATGTGTTTCTTCCTGTTTATATCATCTGGATTTATGGCTGCTCAACTCACAAGAAACAGCTGGGAACACCTGGCAGCAGAGAGAGAGGCTCCTAGTCAGAGCTAGAATGTGTTAGGGGAAAGGTAGCTCCTCAGGCAGGGCCCAGATACCTGATTGATGTCCAAGCTCTTTTCCACCAATAACAGTTGCAGGAGATCCATGCATTCATTGACAATTTATTTTGCAAAGGTTTGCTACGAGGATAACATAATGCAGGCACTCTAGGTAATAAAACGAAGAGAAAGATATGTCCTCTACTCTTGAGAAGCTTACACCATAGTTGAGGAGACAAGGCATACATAATTGAAAAATTAATATGAATGTAATGGTGAAGTTACAGTCATGATGATATCAGTGAGAAAACACGGTACTATGAATGATACAGAAGTTCTGTGAATTTATAGGAGGTACAGGTTATAGAGTTGGAGCGATTATGAAAGGCTTTGTGGGAGAGCAGATTTGAACTGAACCATGCATAGAAGGATCCTAGTAATGGGAGAAGCAGCAAAGAGGAAGAATGTTTTTGGGGCAGTGTGAAGCAGATGCTGTGAGCAGGGCTTTGAGGCAGGAGTGGGCATGACACGTTTATTTATGTACCTCATACTATGATACATGAGGAGATGGTGTTGGAAAGATAGGTTGAATTCTGATGGCCTTGAATTGTCAGGCTAAGCTCGTTGGCCATTTTATAGGCAGTGGGGGAGCCACTGAAGTGATGACAACATAACATGCATAGCAACTAGCATTTTAGGAGGGGGAGCTTGCTTTGAAGGATTTACAGTGATGTCACTTTTACACATATTGAGTCTGGGTATGAGGGATAATCCATATGCAGCTACCCCTAACTTCACTGGACACCTGGGTCTGGAAATGAGTGAAAAGGTGAGGTCTAGGAGCTAGATGTGGTATGGAGGGGGTAGTTGAAATGGCAGGTAAGGATATAACCTTGAAGAGAGAGAAATTAGACAGAGGAGAGAAAGGGGTTTGGGACAGACCCATGGGTGCCCCACAGGTGAGAGCAGTAAGAGAAGGAGAAGGAAACGATGAGAAACTGGGAGATGTGGTAACTGGGATGCCAAGAAGGACGACCTCTGAGGAGTGGGGGAGGTCAGTGGTGTCAAATGCTGCAGAGTGGTCAAGGAAAAGGAGGGTAAAAAAAGGACCATCAGGGGTTCAGTGGGAGTCTTAGAGCAATTTCTGTGGAGTGGAAGGGGCAGAGCTAGTAAATGGCCTACCCAGGTGTATATTTCAAAACTGGCCTTAAGTCCATATCATATGGGAATGCCTTCTTCATTTTGATTATTTTATACCAGGTGGGTGTAACCAGCTGCTCAGTGTAGGAGAGAGTGGGAGAGAGAGGGTGTGGTGATGGACAGGTGGTGGCTTAATCTGCTGATGATTCCAACACAAAGGGTTCTTGGAGAGGCAAGACTGGTGGGTGCAGCAGAATCTTATTCTACTGGGACTTCAGGGCCCCTCTAGGCTTGACTGCAGCTGTGAGCTGCATTTTCTGTGACTGTGGCATTATCTTCAAGAGTGAAATGTAGGGAGTGGATCAAGACTAAGCAAGACATGAATCCAACCTGGGCACCTTCTCCTAGGCACTGCCTCCTTTGGGTTAGCCCCTGACATGATACCTGACACGTGGAAGGTGCTCATTGCATGTCTGCTAAATGAATGAATCTGCCTGAGCCCACCCGGGCTGAATGAGCTTTGCAAGGTGTGGGCTGTGTTGTGTTTTCTGAGTCAAGAGGCCGTGGGGGTGGATGGATGGATGCGCTCCTGCTGGTTGTTCTCACCCTCTGCTCACCCCCATCAGTGGGAGCTGGGGCGCTGCTGAGTCCTCCTGCTGCACTTTGCCTTGGCTGAGCAGCAAGGTTGGGCCCTGAGGGTGGGAAGGGAGCTAGACAGTGATGGGCGTGGGATCCTTTGCTGTCTGGGGCTACACTCTGAACCTCCAAATCAACTTTCCCGATAAAGCTTAATATCTATTAGGGTAAGCATATTTTTGGCTTTTCTCTGGGCTGAAAAGTGACCTCATCTTATGGAAAAGAAAGGCTTGAAGTGGTAATGCTATAATCTTCGTGATCCTAGATACACTGAAAGAAAATAAAAATGCTGATTGGCTAATCAACCCTATGCATCTTGTGTACCCCCGTCCCCCAACATCCTAAACACTCATGCTCCAGGCTGCTGCTCCTGCCTCCAATACTAGCTCTTTCAAAGAGATCTCTTGGATTCTTCCCCTTTCCGGCTGCCTCCAGTGGGATGGGATGGCTCCCCGCTCTGCTCTCTCCCAGAGCTCTGCTGTGGTGTACCCCACATCCTGCCCTGTATTTCAGCCCTTCGTGGGTATGTTTTCCCTTCTCCTCTTTTGAACTGTAAGTTTTTAGAGGCTATGACTGTGTCTAATTTATCTCTGAGCCCCAGAATCCCTGAGAACAATGTGTGGCACATCGAAGGGGATTAATGAGTATTTGTTAAATGGGTTTATCAATTCATGAATAAGTAAACAAACACACAGCTCTCTCAGGTATCATGGCCTTTGGGTCTCCAGACACTGGTCTCTACTATTTTTTGTTCCCCTTTTTTTCTCCATTCCTCTTTCTGACCTGATCTCAGGCACTTACATGTCTCTGCTCCTCTGTCCATCCCCTGCAAAACAGAGTGTGTTCATCCCTGGCAGCACTTCTGAAGTCGGCTTTCAGAAACAGAGTCTGTAGACATGCAGTGTTTCCAGTGTGTTACCGTGGTCACAGCTACTGAAGGTGAAATATACATAACAAGTACTTATGTAGCACTTACTTATTGTGTGCCAGGTACTGATCTAAGAGCTTTATGCATATTAACTAACTTAATTTTCATAACAGCCCAGTGGAGCAGAATGGTATGTATTCTTAGCAATTAAACCCTCTGGGAGACTCTCTGGTTCAAGGTCATGCCTTACCTCTCTAAAGCTCAAGATCCTGCTTATAACTTGACTCTCAAGCAAGGAAAATAGTATTTTGACATGCAGTATGTTAATAATGGTCACATATTGCAAAGAATTCTGTCCTTATTATTAGGAGATCCAGATCTGCTATTTCCTAGCTCTGTGCACTGGGACAAGTCCCTGACCCTCTGGGTGTCAGATAACAGGATGTGCCTCACAGTCCTTCCACAAAGATGCAATGAGAAAACATTACGGTTGGCACCCAGGAAGTGATGGGTTGTCATAAGTGAATGGTTTTTAAAACATTTTAAAGCCAACTTTGCTGACCTGTGATTAGCTGATAGCATGTTGGAGTGTAGGGCTTCTCGGGCTTAGGTTTGAGAGATGCTGATTCTAGGGACGGACATTACATAAGGATGTGAAGTTATGTTTTCCCCCAAGTAAGGGCTGTGAGGTATTGTGAAAGCTACCAGACTCCCAAGATGTCTGCATTGCCATAATGCTCCTCTGCTCCACTATGCATTTGCACATGGTCTCCTGCCAACTTTTTTCTTAAGAACCCACTCCCAAATCCTCTCTGCATTATGTTCCTTAGCGCACTGCTTTGCATAAGAGTCTATTTCTTGGAAAAGCTCAACGGAGGAAAAATAGAACAAAAGGGGCTCTGATAACTTAAGCATAAGCTATCTGAGTGTAACTGGCAGGGTGGGGGAAGATGAAGGAGCAGGCCTGGTGGGAGGGGCACAGGCCTTTTGGATGAAGCCCACATTCACAGACTTCTCAGTGATGGCTGAAAAATCTCTTATGAAGATGGCCTAAGGCCTGACAGATCTGGGAAGAGCTTAAGAATGAGGGTAATAGGCCAACTGCTTCTCCAACTTTGCCACTCATGTCCATCTGTCTTAGTACAAACGCCCACAGGCTGTATGGTCTGGGGCAGTGTGGACACCTTGTTTTCTGCCTTTTCCAGAAGAGGCTGGAGGGACTACCGACCAGTCCCCTGCACTCCTGATTGCAGCTCGATCATACACTGCGGTAGAGGGGCTCCAGGATAAATGCTTTGAAATGAAAGAGTCCTCATAGGCTTTATAAACTAGGAAAGTTTTCCACTTGCTTCCTTAGCTCCTGTCGGGTTTCCACTTTGCAGGTCACTGCTTTCAGAAAAACATGTGGAGCATTTGGTAACCCCATCTTAACTCGGGAGGGTGTGTGTGGGGCTGTACTTTCCAAGTACTGCGAGATGGGCTGGCTGCATTGTGGTGAAATTTAGGACCTCAACAAAGTCCCATAGGGGAGTAGACGGCTGTTGACAAGAGGTCAGAGCCTAGGAATATCTAGGCTCTGAGGCATGGTGCATGGGGTGCTGGGCTGTCAAGCACTTGTGCTCACAGTGACATCTCACAGAGACCAGTAGATGGTGCTCTGACAACAGGAAAATACAGTTACTGTCCCTCTGAGGCTGGAAAGGGATTTTCAGATGGTCTTCAAACTGGTTTCCAATCAGAGTTATGACTGCTGATTTTCCACATTTGTGGATCCTTAATAGGATAGTGGAACTGAGGGCACTGGAAGAAGAATGCCTACCACATTCCCATATGAAGAGCATGACTGCAATATTCTGGTCATGAACTTTTTCTGAGGATCCTCTTGGATCTTGAAGGCATGGTGTCAGGAACACTTGGCCTCTCATCAAATTCAATTTGAGGATGGTAAGCATAGCATTTCCATAGGCTTAGTGTCATTGCATAGTTCCTTCTCTTGATGAACAATTTAGAATTACACTATTGCTGCCCTGAAGGGCAGCACGGGGTTTAGAAAGTGCCACAAATTGGAAATCAGATGTGTTAGAAGTCCACATGCTGCCTCTTATCAGATGTGGGGAAACGGTTTAACATTGCTGAAACTCTGCTGCTTTGTCTGTCAAGGGTCGTGATACATGTGTTGCCAGGCTCACCTCAGGAATTTGGAGTAAGGGTCAGCTGTGGGGCTTATGTAAACTAAAAACTATTAAACACATATATTATTCAATCATTAAAATTGTAGCCACTGGCGGGGCATGATGGCTCATGCTATCACTTTGGGAGGCTGAGGCAGGTGGATTGCTTGAGCCTAGGAGTTCCACACCAGCTGGGGCAACATAGTGAGACCATCATCTCAAAAAAAAAAAAAAATAAAACCAACAACTGTAGCTGCCTTGGGGGCTGGTAGAATGGGGGATTAGAGAGTATGAAACCAGTATAGAAATTCATAGATCTCAAAGCTCTCAAAAGCTATGACAGCCAGGTGGGGGTAGAAGATGAGAGTCCGTCTTCCTGCTAGCACTGCTGCCCTTAGGCCAAGTCTCTTCCCAAAGCCATTTATGCCATTATGTTTGCCCCTTTCCTTTTGACTGCACCCTCCAAGAATTATCCCTTTTAACTCACTTACATAGGTGCTGAAACTCCCTAAGGTATTCTACATTATTCCCGCCTATGCATTTATGATTCCTGTCTCCTTGGAAGGCAGGTATCAACTCCAGTGTGTCGTCGCATTTGCACATGTAATATCCCGTCTTGAGTATTCTAGGCCTCTAAAGAATTACAACAGCCACAGAGAACACAGGACATGGAATACTGGATCTCTGCTGACATCTGATAACATTGAAGACACAAGTCAGGGACCTCTGATGTTCCAAGAACTACGTCTGGGAGGTAAAAGGCTAGTGAGCCCTGCTTACTCTGGGCATTAACAAAAAGGTATGTCACCCGCTAGCCTGCTGAGGCACAACCACAAAGGAAAGGGGTGAGGTGACAGCATGAGAGTGAAGTTTGTGAAGCTTTCTGGCCTGTGAGGTTATACAATTTAGTATAATCTCTAGTGTACATGATTTATGTCATCACCCATCTTGTTCATTATTGTATCCTCAGTGCCTAAAACAGTACCTGGCACGTGGAAGGTACTCAAAAATACTTCTCTAATGATTTGAATGAATTTTGTGCTGTGGATTATGGTACTGTCTGAAAGTAGCGACATGCATTTAATAATTTTTGAGAGTCGTTTTTCTAACCCTACGTAGTTTACAGGAATACCAAGATAGCCACTTGGAACTAGTTCTAAGTGACTGGCTGATGCGACTTCATGGTTCACAGCACCACCCTCCCTCCGTTTCACATCTGACTAGGTATTCAGACAGAAGAGGACCCTCTGATTAAAGCAGGAGGAAGGACAGAGTGAGGCAGTAATGTGAAATCAAAATAACAATTAGAGCTGACTCACTTTGAATAGTAATTTCACCTGAAATGGGCTCCCCTGAATCAAAAGGTCAAACGCCTTCCCCAAGGGCAGCAGGATGGACATGTTGAGACAATTCCTTTGGATTTCCAGTACTCAGAATTTTCCTTCACACACACACACACAGGCGCACACATTCACATACATTCTCACACAATAGACACATGTCAGTGCTCTCACA
Source organism: Piliocolobus tephrosceles (assembly GCF_002776525.5). NCBI lineage: Eukaryota > Metazoa > Chordata > Mammalia > Primates > Cercopithecidae > Piliocolobus > Piliocolobus tephrosceles. The sequence goes on from NC_045434.1 coordinate 38,068,774, forward strand.
TGGCCTTGCCCACACACAGACACATACTTGTAGGAACACACGTGCCATGCACTCAGACATCACCTCTCAACAGTTAATCTCACTTCATAGGCGTGAAGCCATACTCACCCATGGTTTCCAACCTCTGGGCTTTGATTAGTGTCTTTGTTTCCTTCCTCAGCCCCTCCTTTCCTTCTTCCCTTCCATTGTTCGGGTTGGGAGGATTTGGAGAGGACTATGTGTTGAGCCAAGGCAGGAAAACGCAGAGGACGGTGTGCCCCAGCTAGTGTGGACATGGGAGGGGACGGCTGGTCCCTGTCCTCAGTTCAAACCACCAGTCACCTGTGGGGAAGGGCTTGGCGGCTCAACAGGAGCTCTTTCTCCGGGGCTTGGAGTCCACCTTTCCCACCTCTGCAGCTCAGATACCAATTCTATTTTTTTTCCTACATTAATGGGGTGGGTTTGAGAAAGTCCGTGGAGCTTATTTGGGAGTAAAGGATAGGGGGCTGGAGGATCCTTTTGATTGTTCGCATTTCGAGAATGGTAGTTTTAGCCCATAACTCACCATGGAGGGCCCTTCCAGGAGAGGTGGGGCAGGGCTCTTCTACAGCGGAACCAGGAGGCCGCCCCGTGAGGGCAGAAGCTCCCGCTAGGAGCCAGCACCAACAGCAGAGTGTGGAACCCCCAGAGGTCCTAGCCTTCCCCACGGGGCCTCCCATATGCTAAGTGGGGAGATGGGGAGAGGGTGCTGCCCAATCCTTGGAAATCCCTGGCAGTGTTCGTGGAGCATGGGAGGTGCGGAGGAGAGGCGACGCTGCCATGGCGCTAGGCGCGCAAAGGCCCCGACTCCTCACTAGGGCGGTGGCGGGCCTGTGGCAACGCGCCAGGCACCGAACAGGGCACAGCACTGGGGACACCTCTCTGCAGGGACCCAAGGCGCGCGTGCGTGTGCGCCTCACGCCAGGCCCTGGCTCTCTTGCGGAGACTCCGCCGCGTCGCCTGCTGCGCCTGCCTCTCTCTTCTCAGCATTACTTGGGGGAAAGGGGACTCTTCACTGGACCTTTGCAGAGGTGGCCGCTACCCTTTGGCCACATAAATCAAGAAGGCAAGCCAGCCTCACCTCCCAGGAACCTCCAGCCTTCCGGCTGCGTCCCCGCCCCTCCCGCCTTACCAGCTCCTCCCCCGCTTCTCCCGGCGCTCGCGCGCGCCTCGCTGCGCCTCTGCGCTCCGCTGGCTCTCCCCTGCCTCGCCTCCCCCCTCTCCTTCCGCATCTTCTCCAGTGCTCCGCCGAGAGCGCTGCCTGGGTGGAAGAGGAAGACCGAGCCGTTAGTGAGGAAGTTCGGTCTGTGGACAAGTGTGGTGCCAGGCCGCCGCGAGGCTCGGCTGCAACCTGTTCCTCGCCCGCCGGTGCTCGCCGCCCGCCCGCTCGCGCTCCCGCCCTCTCGGCGGCGCAGCCGCGGATCGCTGTTGCATGCTGATCCGGGGAGGCGGCGGTGGCGAGCGCTCCGGGCGGATGCTGGCACTCAGGCTTCGCTGCTCTCTGGATGCTGCTCAACTTCTAGCCCAAGCGCAGGAGCTTTGAAGTCATTTGTCCCTCTTCGCTTGGATCGACTTCTTATTTTGAGATTTTGGGCATTGCGGTTTACGCAGGAACCTCAGTATTGCTCTCCCCACCTCCCTTCCTCTTTCTCCAACCTTTGGATGCGTCTCTGCTGGCAGATATAAAGACCCAAGTCTTCGCGGTGGAATTTCTTAGATGGACTCGCGGGGACTGGCGTTATAAAGCATGTCACCGTAACCCCGTCCTCGTCTTTGTTTATTTTTTTTTTTAAAGTTATTTTGTTTTCAATTTCCCCTCCTTCCCATCCCTTCCCCCAACCAATAAATCACCAAACTGTTACCTAGCGGGCCGGTGCCTGCCTCTCTCCCTGAACTAGGTGGTGCGTCTGCCAGAAGAGGAGCTATGTTTGAAGAGCAGCCTACTCCACCCCTCTCCTCTCTGGTCCCTGAACACCACCACACACTGGCATTTTGAAAAAAATATTTTCCTCCAGGAACTGAGCACCCCCAAGCCCTACCCCCGTTTTTTTTTTTTTTTTTTTTCTTCTTGAGGAATGGAGCTTCGCAGAGGTTGCGTTTAGATTCAACAGTTCACAGCGGCGGGCTGCTGCTGCCGCCTCTCCGAAGAGCTCGCGGAGCTCCCCAGAGGCGGTGGTCCCGGTGCCTGTCTGGATGCGGCTCTGAGTCTCCGTGTGTCTTTCTGCTTGTTGCTGTGTGCGGGTGTTCGGCCGCGATCACCTTTGTGTGTCTTCTGTCTGTTTAAACTTCAGGATGGCTCGCTTCGGGGAGGCGGTGGTCGCCAGGCCGGGGTCCGGCGATGGAGACTCGGACCAGAGCAGGAACCGGCAAGGAACCCCCGTGCTGGCCTCGGGGCAGGCGGCCGCCTACAAGCAGACGAAAGCGCAGAGGGCGCGGACTATGGCTTTGTACAACCCCATTCCCGTCCGGCAGAACTGTTTCACCGTCAACAGATCCCTGTTCATCTTCGGAGAAGATAACATTGTCAGGAAATATGCCAAGAAGCTCATCGATTGGCCATATCCTTTCTTACCCACCATAACTCCCTCTCCCCCTTTGCATTTCTTCGGGTGAAGGGGGGTACCTAGCATGGAATGTATACCCCCACCCCCTTCCTGGTGCCAATTTGCCCCTTTGCTGAAGCGCACTCTTCGGTGCATCTAAGGGGCAAGCTTGGTGCTGTGGAGACCGGTTTGGGCACTAGTGTTTTTCAAGGTAAGACTTTGGGTCTTTTATTTTTCCTATGTGGAAATCTCTAGTGTCCCTGGGTGCGTCCCTTTCTGGGCTGGGCTTTGTCTGATTCCCAGCCTCCTCCCCACCCCTACTCCCTTCACATGCCGCCCTCTACATAGATTGGGTTGCCCCAATGCTTCCTTTCATAATCAATTCTCATTTTCCTTTCTTTAAGCCAGCCACTCTGCCCATATCCCCACCAGCCAGGAGACGCTGCACTGTCTTCCTGTATGGAAATCAAGGCTCCATGAGGGAATTTATCAGTTTGGAACCTCCCAGGGCCAAAACCTTGTATACAGATAGACAGATGAATAAATAAAACAGGCTTTTGGCTGGGGACTCAGCTAACTCTGGGGACTTAAGTTTAAGTTCCACTGAAAGTGGCATGAATGAGTGTCTGTCAGGGGACGTGATCTCTGTTGCCACAGCTCAAACAGCTCAAACTTGGAGTTCTCCTCTCAGCCAAGGAAGAACAGTGCATCAGGCCCGTCCTTTCCTTGGTCCTTGGTTGGGTACTCTTGCTTCTTAGTGCTTGACCCAGCTGGTTGCTCTCCCAGTATCCAGGATCCAGGTGGATCTCCTGGGCCTGAATTCATCCGCTGAGGCCAGAAGTGTGCATGCAGTCTCTCTCTCCCTAGCTCCAAAGGAACTGCTCTCCCCAAAGCTCTGGTAGGGGCCATCTCTGATGGTGGTGGTGTCAGAGTGAACAGACATGGAAGGAGCTTCTTTGCAGGTTTAATCAAGTGCACCAAATGCAGGCTGCTGATTAGGCAGCTGGCTGCCTTATTCTTCACTAAGGATTGGACGCCTGGCAAGGCCATTAGGAATTGGGGGTGATGAGGTAGTGAAGGGGATTAGTGGGAGGCAAGCTAGTGGTCTGGTGTTAAATATGGGGATGGGGTTGGAGACATGGGACTTTGGGAGGGAGATTTGGGAGGGCTGCACCTGCAAAGAAGGCCCCCTTTTTTCTCCCCTATTCTCCCTCTTTCCCACCCCCACCATCCAGGTGTGCAGCAGTGAGGCAGCTGGAGCTGACTTGGGTCTCTAGTATTAGCCAGACACGCGGCTCACTTCCCACAGGACCTGGGCATCTCCCTACTCCCCCAACCCCAGCCTCTGGCCTTCCCCTCCTTCTTCTCTAGTTCCCTGCCTCAGCAGCTCCGTGATTGGCTGGCACGTGGTGCTTCTAGGCAGCACCCCTCATTAGAAACGAAGGAACATCTCTAAGCAGATATTCTTCCTGCTGCTGTTCGCATCCTCCCACAGCCACCCCTGGCTGGGCTTCTCCCTCTCTCCTCTTCTCTGCACCCCTCTCCCCTGTTCCACTCCCACAGAGTGATCCTGGGCCATCCATTGCCTGAGTTAAACGTATCTAGCTAGGGAGAAGGTTTCGGGCGGGGGAGGGGTCGGGTCCCTGCAGTCACGCCTGCCGGTGCGCTGCACAAAGCGGACAGATCTCATTGTGTTGTGTGCTGCGGCTGCAAATATTCCTCTAGGCAGTCTACGGATTTCCCAGCTGGGCCCTCCTTTCTCACTTGGCTTCTACAGTTCTCTAAATCTTCCTATCCACCAGGTGCTGCTTTGCTGTGCCCCTCTCTTAGGGACGTGTTTACTCAGACAGGCGCCCTCCCGTTTCTTTGCGGTAGACAAAGCCGCCCAACCACCCCGCGGGTGGCAAAGTGTGCCAGCAGCCATCGTTGGCACCTCGGACAGCGCCGCTGAAACTCCCGGTGGCCCGGGGCTCCCCAGTTACCGGGGTTCAGCACCTCGGGGTACTTCCGGCCGGGCCCAGGCTTAGGGCTGAGAAACCAGGAACGTTTCCTACACCACGCGGTCATCTTTTTTCACGTTTTCTCTTCCGCTGCAAAGACACCGCCTTTCCACCAGGCGTTGCGAGCGCGCAAGGTGGGGCTGTGAGTTTTACGCCTCCCTTTCCTTGTCTTTGGCCAGAATGGACCAAAGAGAGTCAAACAGGAGACTCTCGAGGGAGTTGATTTCGGCATCATGCTCAGTGCCTTGGCCCCAAGCCCTGTCCCAATGGTCTCTTATGTCTGCATAGTTGGCAATTTCACAGTGGTTCTACAGCATGTAGGCTGTGGTAACAGTGTTCAGAGAACATCTGCTAAGGTGTTTAGTGGAGCCCTGTTGGAAAACGTAAAATACACCATGTACAATGTAGTTGACTAATATATTCCTTCTGGTGGTGACCATGTGGAAACATTGGGCTTCCTGGGGAAACGCACCTAAATTCCTAGTCTCACCTTCCTTTCCTTTCTAAACATCCAACTTCCCAAATAATCTTGCTTTGTCTTACTGGGAGTCAGTCTGGGTAGTGGTTGCCCATAAAGTTTTGGAGCTAGGCTGCCTGGGTTCAAATCCTAGTTCCTTCACCAGCTCTGTGACCTTGAAAAGTTACTTCATTACTCTGAGACTCAGTCTTCTTATCTGTTAAATGAGGATAGTAATAATACTGGGAGAATTAAATGAGTTACTCTATATAATGTGCCTAAAGCATTATCTATTTATCCAGTAAACACTAGTTGTTATTATTAATGGTGTCTTTCGGAAATTTCAGCATGCTTGAAGTGGGGAGGGGTCTTAGTTCAGGTGAAGTCTTCTAGATTCTTGCCTCTTAGAGCAAGGAGCTGCATCCACATCACCTGGGAACTTGCTAAAAATTCAGAATCCTCCACTTCAATCCTGCTGAATCAGAATCTACATTGTAATAAGATCCCTATGTGATTAATATGCTCATTAAAGTTTAGGAAGTACTTCTTTGCTCTTTGTAAGTGCCAGATTTTTAAAAAATTTTTTTAAGAAGGGAAGGTTGTTCAGTTGTTCAGAAAGCGTGTCAAGACCTGCTTTCATATTGACATATGCACATTTAGCATGCTTGAGGATTTTGTTTGTATTACAACACCTTTTGAGATTTACATTTTTATTGCCTGCAGAAAGTCACTGTAGGACAAGGGGGATAATGTACACTTCTATGTGCCACATTAGTGGTCTCATCATGCTGTGCATTACTGGTCTTTAATCATGTTTGTCTAAAAAGATTGGTTAAATAAAAGGAGTGGTTTAATTTATGCATCTAGGATCACCCTGACTTGGAGGGGGAGGGTAACCGTATCCAGTTATTAATAGGGGAGGTCTAGTTCTTATGGGAAGAAATGCTCAAGATAACCCAGATTTGGCATGAAAGATGGTGGCAAGTCAACAGCCTACTCTGAATGTGTTTCATTTTTCTTGGAAGCTACATCTGCATAGGGAGATAATTTTATTTTCTTATGGCACTTTCCTCTGCAGTGGATACCATACTCTTTTTAAAAATGCTAATGTGGTTTAAAATGTGATGTTACATTCTATATGATTCCTCCTTTTCTTTTTTGCTCATCTAATAGATCTTCTCTGGCTGTGGGCTGTTCTGGGTGCCCTTCCATGTTCACTGTGCTTCACGCTTACCAGCTCTCACTCTTTCATGCCCAGGGCCAGTTACCTTGTGGGCATACAGCACCTCTCATGTGGTTTGTAGAATGCCCCTCACTTGTTTGAACTTTTCCAGGTCACGGGTATGAAGGGAAGACGTAATGTGTCTGGCTTGGAAACTCTATGCCAGAGTTGGGCAATAGGATATGCCCCCCACACCTCCATCACCTTGGTTGTCTCAGCAGGGGAGCACATGTTTTGTGTGGAAATGAATATGGCTTACAGTAGGAAGGTCAAATATGTTTGCAGCCCTGAGATATTGAAGCTCATCACAGTGAACCTGTGGACATTAATCCATGATTTCTTATTGTAGAGAATTTCATTGTATCCCCAAAGCACTCTGGCTATGGATCAGAGGTTGTATGCTGTATCTTTATTTTGGAGGATTTTGGTGAGGATTACCAAAAGTTTTAGTTCGTTTTTTTTTTTTTTTTGAGATGGAGTTTCTCTCTGTCGCCCAGGCTGGAGTGCAGTGGTGCCATCTCGGCTCACTGCAAGCTCCGCCTCCTGGGTTTACTTTCGACATTCTCCTGCCTCAGCCTCCTGAGTAGCTGGGACTACAGGTGCCCACCACCACGCCCAGCTATTTTTTTGGTATTTTTAGTAGAGTCGGGGTTTCACCGTGTTAACCAGGATGGTCTCGAGTTTTAGCTCTTAAATTTCCCATTTTGGTATCTTCTTTTCTTCTGCTTTTGTTGTCTATAAATATACAGCACATTGCAGGATAGTAGACTAAGGTCCTGGTAAGAATTTCAAGTTTGATGTAACTGTAGTGAATCATGAGGCAAGATGCCTTGATTAGGGAAGACGATGGCAGCTAACAAGGATGAAATCTGTAATTATATCCTATGATCAGATAATGCAGAAAGGCTTCATATCTTCTGTGTACCTGTGCACAGATGCAGATGTTGAAACAGATAGTGACTGCAGCTGCTACTGGAGCTGTAGGAGAAAGGTCTTCATTTTCTGAGCATCCCAGGACAATCTCTGAATTGCCTGTTGGCTTTGCTTTTGATATGAAGTGTGGGTAATGTTTCATCTGGAAACCAGGCCATGACTTGTTGTGGGGACCATTTGTAATTGGGATGCAGCCTGGAAAATGAGTTGGAGTGAAGGAGTTTGACAGAAATGAAATGACTTAGGATAGAGACAAAAATATCCTCAATGTGATAGTTTTGTCTGTTGGTTTGCATGTCATTATTTCTCCACTTCCCTCCACTTGCTGTTTCTGCAATAGGCGCAATGCATGCTATGAATTAAAGGAGGAAGAGGAAAGTAACGAGAACAGGCCTACTTTTTCTTCTTCTGAAACATCGAGACTCTGAAACTATTAGCTCCATCCAAAATTACTTATCTCTTTATAGGATTGCTGTACAAAATGTAGGTGTTTTTCCCCCTCAAACTCTGCTGCTTTCCCCCTTCTTTACAGGAACATCTGGTTTCTTTCAATCTTCTTATTCTTAGTGAAAATAAAACTGAGTGAAGCTTTGCTAAGCTCTCAGAACTCTTGCAAACCTTTAACTACGTATGTTTGATGAGCAGGTCAACCGCCTCCCTTACGTCATGCACAGGGCTGCCTGGAAAGCTACAGCTCACCAGACACCAAAGCCCAGATGTGCAATCCAGTCCATCAGTGGTGACTCTGCTGATCTTATTTTGCTTATCACTGACCACAAAGACATAAAAGAGGAAACCTGAATGCAAGTCTAATTAATATCCTTTTATTCAAGGAAAGAGAGAGAGAGAGACCAGGTCTTTACTTTCTCTTTCTGCCCATCTTTTCATCTTTCTATATTTCTGCCTCTCTCATTTTTAGGTTCAGCCTTTGTGAATAATTCATTATATGTGTGGGTTTTTCCTAGGATTTTCAGAAAAGGAAGGTTATTTGTCTTCCTCTTGGATAAGATTATTAAGGTCTCTCACAGAGGGCCAACTTCAGAAATCTACTTTTTCTCTAAGACCTTTGTTTTCTGCAGTGGGACTGTCACACAACAGAAAGGAAGCTGGGGAGAGATCTTGTAACCTGCTTTTTCTTGTCATTTTTATGATGACTGCCTCCTACCCAGTCCTGTTACATTTGAGTGTCCCCAAAATATGCAACTACTAGCCTTTTCTACTCAGAGGCCATGATTAAGTGGAAGGTACGTGTCGCTCTGAATCCTCTCATCATCTTGGGTTTTCATACTGATAAATGCTAAACGACTAAGCCAAGGAACAATCCTCTGTAACCATTTCTTTTCAAATTCCAGTGTGAATTTTTGTAGGAATTACAGGGAGCAGGGGTAGTTATGGGGACCAGGCGTGGAAATTAGTGTCTAATATTCTACCACCACTACCACCACCACGACGTGGCTTCTAAAGCAGTCCCTTCCAAAGAGGGATAGAAACATGTTAGTTTTCCCAGGCCTTCTAAACATGCACAGAGAGGACGCCTGTGTGGGTTCACCCATCAGTCATGTTTCCAGCATCAATGTTAATTAAGGACAGAAGGTACAGCACAAAGTTTTTAGACTCCCCCAACCTCGTGGTTTCTTAGTGTTAAGCTTATTGCAGGGAGATGTTTATGGTGTATCTTTGCTCACTGAGCACCCCAAATATGTTTCCTTATAAACCTTGATGAGCCCCAGTGTCCTCATCTCTGGAAAGCAGGGAGCAGCTAGAAGATGTGTTCTTATAAGGTGAAGATGGGCCAGATTAAGGGGAACAGCAGTGAATGACTTTAAAATGTGTCAGTTATCCAAGACATCCTCCCTGCCGCCTCCCAGAGCAGTGGGTACTTCTTAGGAGCTTCCTTTATTGTATTTTGAGTTCCAAATTTGTAGGACTAAATAGTTCCACCCTTAATCCTCTTACTTATTAAAAAAAAAAAAAAAGAAAAAAAAGGAGCCTCAAATAGACCCATTTGTAAAGCAGTAGTTAATCCCAGAAGCAGGTGGGTGGGGCTTGGGAATGATATGCCCAGCCAGGCTTCAGCCACGCTCCAGCCACGTGAGGCTTCAGAGAGAGGCCCTGCCTGGCACCTGTGCCAAGTGTGGTTTTTTTTGCCTGTGGGTGGTTAATTTGAATCACTGTTGCAACTCTGCATAATCTTGAGGCTATATATTTTTGTGTGTGTGCTGCATTTGGTCTTTTGCTGCATTTTTGCTGCATTTGGGCTGCATCGGTTCTCTTCATCTCGGGAGAATTTAGAAAGCTTCTTTCAGATATATGCCTGAGCTTTCCAAAGACTTGTGTCATTAAAGGGGAATGTCATCTTTCTTCCCTTTGTGGGAGGGATAAAAATGATGTAGCTGGACAGTGAGTAGCAGGCTAGAGGGGAAAGGAAGAAATAAATACTCTGGTGTAGATCATGGATGGAGCCTTGATAATGCTCAGTCTATGGCATCATTGCTGAGATGCAGGACATTGTGCGTGGCCTTCTGGATCCAGAGCAGAGGGTCTGGAAACCAGCAGTAGGAGGAAAACTAATTCTCTCAAGTCTTTCTCAGCCTTCGGCTTAGCTGTAGGTTGGAAGTTTTTCAAACTTTCTGTGCCTCTTTCTCGATTTCCACACCATTGTCTCATGGTACTGGTCAGAGCCAAAAAGCATGAAATGGATTTTCAACAGTCACTCACTAACGTCTTGGCAATCTCCAGCTGTGTTCTCCTGGGAACTGTTTTGCTGCTTTTCTGTCAGCTACCATTCCTTTCAGCAGGTGATTTCCATCAACATCAAGGCTAATTCCTAATTTAGTTCCTTTGTGTTGAAGTCAGACCTAGGCGGTCTGCCTGTTTCATCTATACTGCTGACTGTCAACCTGTGTCTCAGAATCACCTGAAGGACTTGTTAAAATACAGATTACTACCCCCTACTTCCAGAGTTTCTGGTTCAGTAGGTCTGAAGTAGGGCTGGAGAATTTTCATTGGTTGCAAGTTCCCAGGTGATATTGATGCTGCTGGTCTTGGACATCATGCTTTGAGAACCATTGCTGTACGTGATTTTGTTATCTGCCTGGCAATGCCTTTCTAAGAGGCCAGTATTACAAATTGCTGATGCATTTCCTCATCCCGAATTTCTCTCATTTACCAGCTAAAGCCCTGCTGCTAACAAAAGCTTATGCTTTGGGTTTGGGTAGTGAGGAGGCTTTAAGATTTCTCTAACAAAATGCTGATGACCTTGTGAGCAGGGACATATTAGGCAAAATATATGCCATTATCATCTTTGAGTTAGTTTATGTTGTTCTTTCAGGACTTATCACTGAGAGCAGGCTCTTCTGAGAAGGGACATGCCCCCATTTAATTCCAGCACCTAGCACATGCTGGCATATGGTGAGCATTCTGTAAACTTTTGTTGGATGATTTATATCCAAATTGGCTACTATTGAGTTAACAAGCATCAACAAAGTGCCTTGGGTTGCCCTGACCAGGACCTGTAAGACCAGGTGTGGCCCTAGGGAGGGGACAGGAGGTTGCCAGGAGGTGATGTGAGGGCAGTGGATGGCTGGGAGGGGGGTGAAGGGTCATCACATGGGAATTGGGAGGCTATAAAATACAAGATTTAGCTACTTCATAATTTTCCTCAGGATTCTTTCAGTTTCTGTATTGCTTATTGCGGGCTTTCTCACTGTAAAAAACAAAAAACAAAAAACAAAAAACAGGGTATTTGTTATCTGGCATTTGTTACATGGAACCCTTTATTAATTGGTATATAGTATAATGACAATTGAGATTGTAATGGTGACCCCCTAGGTATCACAGAATGTTGGAGTGCTTTCTGAATATTGCCAATGAAGCATTCATTGCATTATATCCAACACAGTTCCAATGGTGTGTGTACTTCATTGTATTTTGAGCTTTGTGTGATTTATAATTCATATTGATTATATAAGTAGCTCATTATCACTTTTTTTTTTGTTAAATTAACCAAAGTGTTCTTCTCCAGCTATACCAGATGACAGAGGAATTGGTATGTTGTTCTAGAAATCAGCCCTTTTAGTTCTAGAAATATTATAGGACCTGGAGGTGAATCATGGTGCAATTGTCATGTATCAGGTGATAGTAAGAACAGAGTCATTATTTCAAAAATGGACTAATAGCTCAGCAGGCCTTAGATTTACTGGGGAAGTTCCCCAGCTGGTAAGCTGGTATTACATCTAACTGGGTTTATTTGTTTCTGTAGGCTAACATTGAAAATGAACCACCAAGATTTCTAAGAGAGCTTTCATAAGCATCTCAGCAAGAGGTTGTCAGATGATACCTTCCCCAACTTGACTCTGAGTTATCCAACTTTTGTGCCTTGGGCTTATTTTCCTGCTCTTTTTTACTCCCACTTCCCTCCTCCTTGAAGGTCAAGAGATGTTGAGCTCTAAAATGATTCCGTTGTAGGGTGATGGTCTTTAGGTTCTTAAGGGTCAGTGTGAAACTCTGTGGAACTTTAGAGTATGACCTGAATAAGTATCTGAGTAGTGACCTGAGTAAGTGTCTAGATGGCATCTAGATGACTCTTTTTGGAGTGTTGGGACCATTAAGTCCCATCGTCTCTAGTACGGTGTTTATTCATTTGCTTTCTATATTGGGATCACAAATCCTACTGACATCTGGTTGATGCTATAGACCTGTCTCTCCTGAAAAATACACATACAATTTTGCATTCAATTTTAGAGGTCTATGAATCACAATTTAAAAACATCTATCCTGTTAAAAAAATTCCCATGATTTGGGATGTTAGGATGCTGGGCTATCAGGAGTAGTGATTCTCAACCAAATATCGAAGGCTTTATAAGCAAGTATGACAGGAACTTTATATAAAGGAGCTAGAAAGATATGGTTGCACTGGGCTGTCAGCCAGGCTGCTGTGAAAGAACACAAACATTCTAACCAAAGGGCATGAATTCAATACAGAAACTCTTTCTACATCACTGTGAAAGATGACTGTCAAGCTGGAATACTTCCAGTGACAGGGTGCTCTTCTGTTATTAAAAAAGTTAAGATATAGGAAGTGGAAATATTCCTCCTTATAGCTTCCATCTGTTCTTTCCCCTCCTGTTTTCTGTTTTGTAAAGCAGTGTAGACTCAATCTACTTCCTTTCACTTGATGATCCTGTAACATTGAACAGCACTGTTGGTGGACTTTTGGTGATGATAGACATGGCTCTTGGCACATGTGGCCCTTAAGGACTTGATATGTGGCTAATGTGACTGAGAACTAAATTTTAAATTTTACTGACTTAATTTTAGTTAAGTTAAATTTAAATAGCCACATATGGCTAGTGGCTACTGTACAGGATGGCACAGGCAGAGGGGATACATGATGAGTCAAAAAGCTTAAGCTTCCCTTTGGTTCTGTCATTCGTTAGCTTTGTAACTGGGCAGAGTCTTCTTGGCTTGGTGTGCAGTGCTTCTCAGGAGCCACCCTGCACATTGCCCCAGCTTTCCTTGACCACCGTAATCACTGTCTCTCCAGCTGCTTCGGTGGCTCTTCCAGGCCTCCATGCCTTTGCACTTGCTGCTCTTCCACCTGGAATGAGTCTGGCTTTAAGATTATACTCAGAGGTCACTTCCTCTGTGAAGCTTTCCTTGATTTCTCTTGGCCGATAAGACCAGCTTCCTTCTTTGGGCTTTCATAGGGCGCCTTATTTATTACTTTGTTGTAACACATACTACATAATTTTAGTATTTGTTTAAAATCCCTGCAAGGGTGGGGGACATTATCTAATTACCAGATAATAAGGCAGTGCTTATTAACATCAGCATTTAACACATTAGTTTGAATTAAAATACTTTTTAAAGTTTTTTTTTTTTTTTTTAAAGAAGTGGCATTCTGTTTCTGACTTGAGGTAGTCAGCTAAAATCTCTGGATCTTTTAATATGAATTGATGATGGAGTTAGTTTTCTCTTACTCTGTTCTCATTCAGTTTAATTTTTGAATCTAGATTCAGGACTCTGTTTATATCAAGTGCATTTTATCTCCTTGCTTTTGCTCCAACGATTTATCCTGTAGAGATCCTTTTCAACTGAGAACAAGGAACGAAGATTCATTGAGCATCTACCAAATTTCAGGCTCTACTTCACACAAGTGTATTATCCACATTTTAAATATGGGGAAGCTGAGGCTAAAGAAGATTAAATCACTTGCCCAAGGTCACCACCAGTGAGCTTGTACCAAGTGGTCCGAATCCAAAGTTGAAGTGATTTCTACACCACACTGTCTATGGACTGTGCTGTTTCATGGGTGAGCTCCCCACCCTGAGTGCTACGTCATCTGCAGATTTATAAGCGAATACTTAATGTTTTCATTTGAGTAATTGATAAAAATATATTTAGAATCAGGGACCTCCTTTCTGCTTATCATCAGTGTATCAGTCAGTGTGCGTTGACTGTTCAGCTTTTCTCAAGTATTCTGAACTGTGCTTTAGCCTACTGACATTTCTGTATTTTGTCTGTAAAAATATTGTGTGCTGTATTCTTGTCACATGCTTTACTGAAATCAGTACACACTTTCATGACTGCTTCATGTCTATTTGAAGCAGGATGTAGCATCTTGGTTTCTCCAAAGTCCACCTTAGGTATCATTTTCAGAGACTCAGACAATATTTTATTTCTTTCTTAGACAATAGGAGTGTTGTGTCCTAGATCTCAGGAGTTGAAAGGATATTAGATGTCATCTAGTCCAATGCCAGTTGATGAAAGCTTCACTTTAGAGTTCAGGATTTGCCAGTCTCTGCATGGAAACATTAGCATATTAGGGTGTCGTTATTAAAAACATGACCTCTGGATTCAAATCTCAGTATCACCTCTGCCACTTCATAGCTGTGTGCCTCAGGCAACCTGCTTACCCTTGCGGTGTCTTGGACTTTTCAAATGTAAAATAGAGATAGCAATTTGCTTCTGGGGTGTATCATAGGATTTTTGTGAAGGTCAGAGGAGATAATACACGCAAAGTGCTTAGAACCATGTTTGGCAAATAGTAAGCTGTGAATAAATCTTGGTTATTAGTATATGGTTAATTTCAGATACATAAACATTAAACTTCTGCAGCTCTGTTTTCTCTTTCCAACAATGCTGTCCTACTTCCTCTTGGCTGTTACAAGTTTCTAATCTGAGTGCTGCCAGATAATGTTTACGTGACCTTGCATTGGTCTCATTACCTCCCTGAGCCTCAGTGTCTTCAGATGTGAGGTGGAGGTCACTTTCCCTGCTTTGCCTACCTTATAAGACTGTTGCGAGGTTAGCATTGGCTAATGTGTATGAAAGCCCTTTGCAAACATATTAGGTATTAGTATTAGTGTTAATGTTGATAGAGTTTATAAATATATAACACTTATTGAACATTTACTATGTGCCAGATTACTGTGCTAAGTGCTGCCCATGAATTATTGCATTGATTCTTCACGACGATCCTACAGAGATTGGCATTATTGTTTTCTGTCTTTCATAGTTAGAAGGATTAAGATGTGGAGAGGTTAATTCATTTCCCTGGGATCGCCCAGTAAGAGCTAGAGGCCTGGATCAGAGCTGGTGCTCTTAATCACTGAAGCTAAATAGTCTTTCCACAAGCCTTTTTTTCTTCCTTGTCAAAGTTATTGGGTTTACATTTTTAAAAACAAAATGTAAAATATCTACATCAAAACCTGTTTCCTTTATATGTTTCTAATGCTGATTTTATACCAATATTGTACCTAAGGACACATTTGTATTTACAACCAGAAAAAATATCTTCAGGAGTAATAATGATGCAGAATTTTCCCAGCAAGCTTTTGATAAAAACAGATAGGATATTTAAAATGATCTATAACCTTAAACAAACTCACTTGGTTTTGTCTTTGTTTGAACAAAAATGAACAAAAATGATAGCAAAAAATTTCAGATGGCTTGATGGATGGCATGTAGAAGGATCCCCTTTAGATCCTTGGTATCTGGGCAGATTTTCCTCCTGGCGGTTGCCAGCTTCCTGGCTAAATACTTCCTGTCTGCTTAGGTTTCTTGGGTATTTAGGGCCTCTATGTTTGTTATATCAGATAAGAGAGAAAAGATTGGAATTCATGAACTGTGGAGGAAGCTTCTGAAAGGGTTAGGGTGCTGTGGGGGAAAGGGAAAACCTCCATTGCTTGGGACTCTTGGAAATTTCCCTAATGAGCTTGGTGAAGGTCCTCTGCTACGGTTATTAGGGGAATTTTACCTGTGGAAAATGTTTACTGGTGTGGACAAGAATGGAGAATTAGGATGCACCACTTGGCTTCTGGAAACCAGACAGAACACTCAAAAGAAATTAAGGAGTGGGCCTAAAAAGTTAAAGGAACTGCCTCTCCTTTCTGCTAACTTTGGATTGTTTTTGCATGGAAATTTGTATTTGTGAAATAACTGAGCCATATGGATGCACAAGGATGCATGTGTTCTTCTAGTCTGTTGATATGAGGAGCAGTTGAAGGGTGTGGGCTTGTCTGGAGGTGGGGTGAGTAGGTGGATGTGGTAACATGAGGAGGGAGCAGGTCTGGGGAATATGGGCCTATGTCAATCCGAGGATCTGGGCATTTTGGCAAGAGCACTCTCCCTTCTCATAGAGAGGTATTTATTTATTTTTGAGATCACCATCTGCCCCACCACCTCCCCCCACCTGAAGTTCTATGGATAAGGATGTTACATCTCTGGGTAACCTCTTTCCCTGGCGATGATTAAAGAGTAACAAATGCCCACTCAGAAAGACTGTACAGGCTCAGAAAGACTGAGCTCATTTCTGTCACAAACATCAGTAGACAGGCTCAGGAGAGCAAAGCAAAGGAATAGATTCTAGGAAATTAGAACTTCTAATAGCTTTCTATACTTCCACTGTGAAAAAGGCTGGGTGCAGAACACCCTGCATAATCATATGCCTTCCTATTTCTCTTTTTCTCTTACCTTCGTGTCTTTTTAATCATATAATTTTGCCACCATTCTATAGGGAAACCCCCCTCCAGGCCTGGAGAGCTTTCTGTTCCTCTATATGCATCCTTGAGAATGGATGAAGGAAACTAACCTTTAATGAATGCCTATTGTATGCCAGGCACTCTACAGTGTACTCTAGAGGAGTATATCATTTCATCCAACCCCGTGTGAAATGGATATTGTTCTCATTTTATAGATGATTAGCCTAAGGTAACAGATAGATGTGGTCTGACTGGTGCCACTGGCTGCTCTCTTTCAATTGTTTCATTCTGCCTTGGGTTAGACCAGAAGACCAGCAGCTACTCTTCCCTAACAGAGTATCTTTTTAGGATGACACT
The DNA here is from genome assembly GCF_002776525.5 of Piliocolobus tephrosceles. Taxonomy (NCBI): domain Eukaryota; kingdom Metazoa; phylum Chordata; class Mammalia; order Primates; family Cercopithecidae; genus Piliocolobus; species Piliocolobus tephrosceles. Next base: position 38,085,288 of record NC_045434.1, read on the forward strand.
GTGAACTACTTGCATGTATCTGCAGCATCATTGGGTATGAGGCTAACTCATGAAGGAGTGAAGGATCAGTAGATGGGAGAAGAGCAACGATCTCTTTCCCATCATTGTGGTCATCATGAAATGGACCTGAGACATCCTGCCCTGAGTCACTGGAATGCCAGCTTGAGTCAGAACCTGAGATCTTTGCTATTTTGTCTTTTCCCCCACAAAACTCCACTACCACAGTTCCTTTATCACTCTGCGGAGCGCGTTTGGTTTGGAAATGCCAGTTCCCCTTTCACTATTAGCATGGAAAGTCCATTTTCTTTTTTCCAGTTCTCAAAGAAGTCTACCCTCAGTGCTTTCTGTTCTGGGGTACCCACAGTATGAGTCATAGTGTGGAGGTGGCAGCTTTCATGACCTTCTCTTGAAATTTTACATAATGAATGCAGCTTTTTAAGGAAATGAGGGTTGGGGTATAGAGAAACTGCAGAAAGACTCTTATATCCTGATACAGAACATAGAAAAGGCTTATAGTAGGTTTGTGGAAAGGCTGCCCTTTTCCACAATGGTTCACCCCCAGGCCACCATTGTGAGGATTCTAGCTTTTCATTAACTCTATTGGAGAAGCTGCTAGCCAATCCAACTGGTCATGGAGTTCCTATGCTTGACAATTTAGAAGTATTTCCATGGACTCTAGACCCTTTCAAGATGTCCCTGGCTGTGTCAGGATTTCCATTTTGAATGTTATTGTGGGATCTCCTCATTAGTAATTTCACCAAAAATGGCTTCTGTCATTGTAATCATGTATGCTCTTTCTTTCTCCTCCATTTCCCTTCCCATCATGTTCCTCATTAGCATCATAGAATACTAGAATATTAGATTTATAGAGAATAAAGTGAAACTTGAATCAAACTCACACTTATCTATAAGAAAACTGAAGGCCACAGAGGTTAAATGACTTGCCACAAGTCTCTCAATAAGTGGCAGAGCAGAGACTAGAACCCAGGGCCCCGACCAAGTGCCAGCATCCTTTTGTCATGTTTTCTCTTCTTTCCTCTGTACCCTTTCTGTGCTCAATCATCTTCCCTCTAGTTCCTTCTTTCTCTTCTGGGGCTTCCTCATCCTTAGCAAGTATATGTTTTTGGTGTTTGGGGCATAGGAGGCTGGATATAAGGATCATGACTAATAAGAAAGGGCTTAAGTAAGAAAAAATAGGAATGGACAAGAGAAAGATATTCATAGAGGTGAAGCCAACCAGCAAAGATCCAGTGAGAATCAGATACAGTGACTCAGAAAAATGGTTAATGTTCTTCTTTCCCAAATATGTTGCTGGAGAACTTTGTGAAATGATAATATAAAACCCAGTAGGCAGTGGACTTCTACCTAGTGTAAAACCAAGAGCAGACCTCGGCAGATGGGAGAATAGATGGATGCTTAGGCAAGCACTTATCTCAGAATGGTTGCTGGGCTCTTCAGTAGCCCTAAAAAAGGCAGGCTATCCAGTCTCTGCCTTGAGAGGTAGCTCTTTGAGAACAATTGAGTGCTCCTGGGAAGGAGGAAGCAGCTCAAATAAAAAGATCCTTAGATCTCTTTCTTTTAGAATTCTCAGTTGGAGCTAAGAGACCAGGGAATTTTGTTTGATTATTCTGATTATTCTGTGTATAATAGTTTTCCAAGATTTTCAGGGCATAGGGCTGAGAGTCCAGAGAGATTTCTAGCCCTGGTTCTGGAAAAATCTCACTCCTTTCCTGGTCTCAGTATCTACATCTGTGAAATGAGTGTGTTGGAATAGTTACTAAGACTCTAAGGTGCCTTTCAGTTCCCACAGTAGTGCCTCTGGGATTCTATTTTCCATCATTGTTCTCTCAGCTGATTGGAGGACACCATTAACTTTCTTGGTCTCCAGCATTCAAAGCCTGGCTGCACATTAGAATCAGCCTGGGAACTTCTAGAAATGCTGATACCTAGACTGCAACCAAGACAAATTAAATCCAAATTTCTGGAGATAGGACACCTGTATTTTTAATTTTGAAAAGCTTTCCAGGTGATTCTACTGTCCAGCCATGGCTGAGATCCACTGATCTTCTAGACTGAGAGGAGCCAATTACCTGACTTCCTTCTGTTTCTTTTGAGTGTACTTTGATCATGTCTTGGCTGCGCCCTCTCAGTTTTCTTGCAGGCTATGGTGAAATAGCAGGAGCCCCCTGGGTATCTTGAAATTTAGCCTGAGAGAATGGGGTGATTAATTCTTATGTTTCACTGCACTGACAAAGCCATTCACCTGTGGCTGCTTCCCACACATCTCCAGCTGCATAGGTAACAGCCTTCTGTAACGAGGGGGATGGACCAGACATCGTGAACGCAGATCTAGCTGAGGAGGCCATTTGAGGCTGAAGGACAGAGTGAGGCTCACCAAGGAGGCCCTTGAGCAAGTGACTAAAAGTTGTTGACCTTGCTTCCTACCTGGTTGATTCACCCTTATGCATATGAAGGTTGATCCAGCGTGACTACCATCAAATACAGGAGTCACCTCCTTAACGTCCTTGACACTCCCCTGGGGATGTGGAACCCACAACAAGTGCTGTGCTGAAACTGGCTTGTCCCAGCTCTTGAGCGTCCTCTGTGCATGTCTCTTCCAGACTCCATGTTCAGTGATGTCAAGATGGTAGCTTGAAATTGGCCATGGAGAGAGTATTTATGCCCCAGAAATTTGCAGATGTTACACATGGGGGCTTTCCCCCCGATGTTAAGTATCTATTAGCACAATACTTAGTTTTCTACTTAAGAAGTAGTCCGTTCACTTGTGGAACAGTGGAAGTTCTTCTCTTTATTGCTCCAGATCTGTCTTCGGATGGGTACTCTGCATGTTGGATCTTAGTCTTTGCCTCCAGAATAACTTAAAAAACATCTGAGTCCCTTATTGCAAGCTAGCCCTTCAGATATTTGAAAGCAGCTGTATGTATTTCTCAAGTCTTCCCTTTCCAAGCTGAGTATCCCTAGTTCCTTCAACATTATCTCACGTGGTTTGCAGGCTCAGTAGGTGTCTTTGAATGCCAGGGCTCAGTTGCAGAGTTTTCAGAGGAAAACAAACATTCTCCCACAGGTGATCTATGGACTCTCACAAAAGGCTTTTCATTTTTCTTATGCTGTCTCAGTTCCATGATGCTGGTGTTGATATGAAGTGGGGTGTAGTCTTGGGTGGGGTTGCTGATTGCACCTCATAGTCATCTTCCCTGAAATGCACGTTGCTGCCAGAACTCTTGATGGGCTCCAATTCATCAGAGTGTCATCAAAACACAAATTCTCGTTTCTGAAACAGGTAATTTTCCCACTGCTGTTTTGTTTTCTTCCAGAGGCTTTTAATGCTCCCCTTTTCTTTTTTCCCTTTTCTGTAGCATTCAATCATTTGTCTGCTGTTCACCAAAACTGTGTGTTGAATGACAGCGTTTTGAGTCCAAGATCCAGTCACACACAAAACAAATGAATTTGTTAAGACTTATCCAGCTGTCTGTAACTACAAGGGGCATGGCAGTGGGAGGAGGGAGGGAGCCAGTACTGTCTTATTTTCTCAGAACCAGCACTCCCCATCCTTTGGGAATCAGGGCCCAGATGAGTCTGGAACTGACCTGAATGTTGGTTCACCAAAGTAGCAATCATGTGTGCTTCCTTTCAGTCATTTTATCCAGACGGCAGGGTCCTGGGAGTCAGATGGGAGCTATTTGGTCTAAAGTAATGAGAATTTGGACTTGGCTTCACAGCCAGCATTAAATGGGTAATGCTTAGGATCTTTTGTTTTGAGTAACTGAGTCCATTGACCTCCATGAGAGAGCAGCAGGATTGTATTGGCAAACAAAAGGCCTTTTGAGGAGTTCTCTGCCTCTTTGTTATGTTCTCAATATTGCTTTATTTGTCTTTCATTCATTAGGTTTTAAGTCTTTAGGAGTAGGTGTGATGGCATTTCCATCTTCTTGACAGCAGGAAGGGGGAAGAGAGAGAGAGAGAGAGGGATTAAGAAGGAGAGGTGTGTGTGTCTGTTCAGGACTGCCTGTCAGATGGTGAATTTGAACAGAGGCAGCTGTTGTCATGGCGATGGCAGGTTGCATCCCACCACCATGGAAACCAAAGTTAAAAAACTGATGTTAAGGCTGGAAGTCACATGATGCGTTTTTGTTTTGTTTTGTTTTAAAAAAAGAAAAGGGGTTTGGTTTTTTAGTCTTTTTTTTTTCTTTTGTTTTTAAGATGAGGTTGGGTGGTGAGAAAAATTACACTAAGGAAAGCAATGAGATGATGACACGGGACAGTATGGAGTAGGCAGAGCCTTCTTCCATGTTTTTCTGCTTGTTGACAGTGCATGTCTCCTGCCATGGTTAGAGAGGGGAGGGGAGGGATATGCAGGGTGGACTTCCAGGTTTGCAGCCAGGGTTGTGTACTGCTAACTGTCACATGGAGAAACACAGGGGTTTAGCCCTCTTGCCCTTTGGAGGTGAAGTGTAGTTCACTTTCTGTTGATCAGCCCAGAACAGACACAGGAAACCTAAAAGTATGGACTACCCAAATAGGAAGGTAGTCCATATATTGATAAATGTGGAAGGTTAACATTTATTTTCAGAGATTTGAAAAGTTCATCTATAGCTCCTCAGAATCTCCAGGAATAGTTCTGTCTGTTTATTCCCTTTTCTGGGCTGGTCTCTTTTGGGCTGCCATGTCCTGCCAGGGCAGCCATAGGAGTGAGTGCAAAGAAGTCCAGAAGGAGCCCTGGGCTAAGACTCCTTGCACCATAGCTTATCTCTTAACCTGGGCCCTCTCACCTGAGCAGGGTGCGGCAGCTTGCTGAGAGGCATTAGAAAGCCCTCTTGGCTCTCCATCTTTTTACCTCATACTCACTTCTACTTTATGCCATCATCTGGAGAAAATGTGAAACATCCCTCCAGGAAGGGAACTGGCCTGGCCAGGGCTGTTTTTGTTTGTTTGTTTGTTTTTGTTTTTGTTTTTTGAGACACAGTCTCGCTCTGTCCCCCAGGCTGGAGTACAGTGATATGATCCCAGCTCACTGCAACCTCCATCTCCTGGGTTCAAGCCATTCTCCTGCCTCAGCTTCCCAAGTAGCTGGGATTACAGGTGCACGCCACGATGCCCGGATAATTTTTGTATTAATTGTAGAGACAGGGTTTCACCATGTTGGCCAGGCTGGTCTTGAACTCTTAACCTCAAGTGATTCGCTTGCCTTGGCCTCCCAAAGTGCTGGGATTGCAGACGTGAGCCACTGCACCTGGCCAGGCCAGGCCTGTTTGAACAGGGCTGGTTTGACTTTTCTTTTTGTGTAGACAAGTTAGGAAGCAGAGATTTCTGTAAGAATGTCTGCTTCTAGGAAGGTGAGGAAGACCATGAGGGATGCAGACATACTGTTGAAGTGATGGTCATAACTATTGCTATGTCTGGGTTTTAGGCACAAGGTCTTGTGTCTTCGGCATTACTCGGCCCTCCAGGACAGATGTATCTTTCTCAGACGGCTCAGACGAGGGTCATATGATCTCACCAGCATGATCTCACTGCATTTCCATCAGGGTCTATGGGAACTGGAGCCAGACTTCTGTGATGGTTCAACCCCTCCTGTTCTTAGCCCTGGCCTTGGGTGTGATTAATATCCTTCTAATCACTGGGAGAGATTGCATCAGAGTCATCAGCTTCATAAATCCTCCTCTGAGGACTGGTGTTTGGATGCACTTTCCATATTCTCTGGAGGTTCTGGGCCAAGTGTCTTTGCTCTTTTCCCGGAGGCCCATTACCATAATTTTCTTTTAAATCCTTTATTGGGGTTGGTCTTCTCCATGTCAGCCCATGGCTACAGCCAGCCAGCCCACTCCTGAGGGCTGGAGACTGTGACCACCAACAGATGCTTTCCCCAAAGTATCGAGCCACAGTAGATGCTGAAACATTGAGTTAGTAGGATACTGAAAGTAACTGTATTTGTGCAACACCTTACAGTTTTCAGAGGGAGTTCAGATTCCGGTATCATTTTAGGCTTTGGTCCTTTCGTATTTCTTGTTTCGTTCTGTGGGAATGGATGGTCATAACCCTCCATTGACTCTTGAGTACTGTGTTGGGGCAGCTTTTGCAGTTGGAGGCCTGGCTCTGGTTCCCATTACCAAGCTACATTTTCTCCATTGCATTCCAGGTCTTGAAGAAGATTCTGAAGTTACACAGAAGGCTTTGATAGCTGTATTTCATTCCTGTTCATATGTAAAATGTCTATTTGGTGTGATGCTTTTAGGGAATCACAGACTAGTCAAGGCTCTTTCTCAGTTACTGTCTTTGAGTCAAAGTCCACTTATTAGGATGAAATTTATGTGCACATGAGGAAGAGGTGGAAAGACATACACAAAGGCGTCCATGCCATCCTCTGAGGCTGTTACATCTCTTGGATTTAGACATCCAAAAACATGAGATTGAAGGGAGAAAAGGAAACAGGTCTTCCTGTAGGGAGATTATTGTGGGCCTGGGGCGAGGGGTGGAAATGGGTAAAGGAGGCTGAGGGATGCCTCCCCTCAGACTGTGGACTCTTCTATACCCCCCAGGAGTTTCCAGGAAGTGCCTGAGTGCCCACTGACTGCTCCCCACAAAAGCATATTCTGCATTAGGCTGGAGTTGGGAGGGCACACAGCATTCTATCTGCCTGCCTGTCCCTGGTGGCCCCTTACCCCTCAGAGCATGGCCTTCTTAGTGTTGGGATGTCATAGGCTCTGGGAGGAGACAGCTGAGTACAGAGGTCTTCAGGATGAGCCCCCTGGTGGTGATAGAGATGTGTGTTCGCCTGGGGACGCCCAATATTTACTGCCTGAGGCCTAAGTCCTTTCAAGGCATGTACCTGAAGATCTGTACCTGAGAGGTGGTGATGGGGAGGCTCTTCAGGCCTAGGCAGAGGAAGAGCTCAGCTCCAGGCCAGGCCCCCAGGGCTCTGGTAACAGCAGAACCGGCATCACTACCCTTGCCCCAGCTTTCTGTGCTTCAAGAAGGAAATGAACAAATGGCAGGTGTGCAGGCTGCGTTGTGCTGCTCAAATTAGCCATGTTGCTAAGGAAACAAGTCAACCGTTTGAAGGAAGGAGCATTGGGTAAAGGAGATAAATCAATAAGCGAACCTATTTTTATCATTTCCCTAATGATTGTCTTGAAACTGCTAGACTAGAAAGAGAGTTGGAGCGACACAGGTCCTCATTAATGGGCTCAGAGGGAGCGAGGAGTGAAGGGGTGTTTGAGGAGATTGCCAGTAAACTTTATGAAATGAGGGCCCTAGCGAGCAGTGAGCCGGTACAGGAGGGAATGCAGGAGGGGAGGTGTCTTTTGCAGGTTTCAAAGCGCTTTCATGGTCATTTCCTCATTTTGGCCAGGTCTCTTTATTCTCTTGCATTTAATCCTCTGCGAAGTCTTTCTCTGATTTCTCTGGCCATCGTATTCCTCCTCACTCTCGGGTTGGGATGGGTTTTTGTGTTGATTTGTTTTTTTCAGGATACGTGTAGCTTTAATTGATTTTATAGTTATAAATGAACACATGCTCATTTGAACACTCAGAAAATGGTTAGAGGAGTAAAGAAGAAAGTGAAAATAACCCTACTACTGAGAGAAGACTCATCACCCTTCCAGTAAGACAGAATTTGTTCTCCTTCTCTCCCTTCTCTCTCTCTTTCTCTTTTTTTTTTGTAGATAGAGTCTTGCTCTGTCACCCAGCCTGGAGTGCAGTGGCATAATCTCCCCTCACTGCCAGCTCCACCTCCCGGGTTCACGCCATTCTCCTGCCTCAGCCTCCTGAGTAGCTGGGACTACAGGCGCCCGCCACCACGCCTGGCTAACTTTTTGTATTTTTTTACTAGAGATGGGGTTTCGCCGTGTTAGCCAGGATGGTCTCAATCTCCTGACCTCGTGATCTGCCCGCCTTGGCTTCCCAAAGTGCTGGGATTACAGGCGTGAGCCACCGCGCCCAGCCTTCTCTCTCTCTCTCTCTGTCTCTTTTTTTTTTTTTTTTTTAACATGAAAGGGATCTTCCATGTATGCTGGTTTATTTTCTTTTTAAAATAGATCATGTGTATCTACAGTGGACAGTATAAAAAGTTCAAATGGGTATACGGTGCGGAGAGTGTGGGTACCTTTTGTAAGGATACCTCTGGCTCTAGTTTCTGTATACGATTCATTTATCACTTGAGTATGAATTTATTAATAAAATAACAGTGGTAACTGGTAAGGGCCCCACTGTGGGCCAAGCACAGTGGTAAGTGAGACAGGCAAGGTCCTGCCCTGGGACTCCCAGTCCTCACTGCCCCATCAGCTCCATTTGTTCAAGATTTCAAAACAAAAGCAATCTGGACACCAGGTATAGATAGTCTTCCCTAAAATATCCTCAGTGTCAGTCACAGACTGTAATGAGTGTCACTGAATTCCAGAACAGAAAGAGTCGGAGACCTGGACAGACTTCCATCTTGTCCCTGATTGTGGTTGCCGTGAAGGGTGTTGGTCTTTGAGGCCGTGGTGACTCAGAGCTCCCTTTGACCTTTCCAAGTCATGTCTTTGTCCAGTCTGCCAGGTTGAGGTGCACTAGCTTGACTGGTGGGTGGATGTTACTTGCTGTTTTGGCTCTTCCCTTTGGGGATGTAGCAGAGCCATTGCTTTGGGGTGTGAAGTTTTGCTGTCGGGAAGAAATGGGAGTGGCGCCTCAGAGGCAGCCTGCAACAGTGGGAGTGAGCAAGAGCCCTGGCCTGGGCCAGAGTGGGTGAGCAAAGCCCTGTCTTTACAATGGCTCCTCAGTGAATGCCTCTTGTTCATTCCTACCTGCATTGAACATTGACCAAGCTCCTACTGGGTACTATGGGCTCTGCTAAGCACTGACAGTAGAGAGACGAGCAAAACTCCTGCTTTCAAGATACAGTTTCCTGATTCAAATAGGAGAAGAAATCATATAGTCACACAATTCAAAGAGCTGTGGGGCAGGGGGAGAAACTTTCACTGACAAGGTGGCAGTTCAGCTTGGTCTTGATGTATGACCAGAAAGGAGAAGAAAGGCCATTGCAGGTGGTGGCAGAATCACCTAGATGTAAATGCCTCTTCTTTGTGCTTTCTTCAGAAAGGGAAGTGGAAAAGAGGTTAAAGAACAGGGCTGTAAGGGAGAGTGGCTGGGGCCTAGGCAGAATTGGATGGTCTCTTCTGCTCACCTCCCCTGAGATTTCCCTGCCGCTATCCATTCTTTCACCTAGCCCACAGTTACACAGAATCTCCACATTCTCACCGCAGGTTCTTCGTTACCGCAGCCATGAATTCATCCTGAGGTCTAGATGCCCTATAAGGCCGAAAGGGACATCCCTCTCAAGGGCATATATATCTGAACAGTTTTTAAAATGTAAAGCCAAAAAAAAAAAATATATTTTTAAGCCAGAAGATTGCTGCTCTGAATGAGCCTCACATCAGTTAGTGGGCAGAGGATTTGGCTAGAGAGGAAGTGGGAATAGGGTCTTCTCAGAACCTGTGAATTACCAAACTCCCACCTTTAGATTCTAGACTTTAGGGCCTTGGATAGCATCAGCCATCAATACCTCATGAATTCTCAGCCACCCAGATACTTGGCCAGTCACTGGGAGTTTTACTAATCAGCACCTGGGCCAAGGGCCATTCCCCTGCCTGGAGCATCTTGCAATGGTGATGGCTACACCTTCCTGAGCTAGCCTGTGTCCCCACAAACCTCACATATCTGCACTTGGACATTCTGGGCTAGTTAAGCTTAAAGGTGCTTACAGGGAGCAATATACTTGGGTTAATTGGCTAGGAAAATGCAGGTATGAACGTGGAAGCAGGGAGCCAGGGGCAGTGGAGGAACTGCCATGGTCCAAGTGGATATTATGAGTGGGAAGTCATGGGCAGTGGAGGAGCTGCCGTGGTCCAAATGGATATTGTGAGTGGGAAGGCCTCGGAGGCACATGGCTGCCAGGACCTGTCTTGCCTGCAAGTTCAGCACTGAGAACCCATCTGCTTTTAAGCCTGTGCTGATCACTTTCAGGCTTTCAGGGGAAGATTCAACCCCTCCAAACAATCATAGACCCCACATAGACCCATGAGAATGCGAGAGGTCTGCAGCTTGAATGAGAAAGTACTCGTGCCCAGTCCTACCTCTCAGGGCAGGCACTGAGCTTCTTGGATCTGCTGAGCAGGTGTCTGAAATTGCATGAGACATTTCCAGCTGTGGGGAGTGACCAGGTGAGCCCCACGCTATTGTGAACACTTCTGTTAGGAACAAGGACAGGGAATGACATGGAAGAGGCCCTGGTTTCACTCCAGTCAGAGCCATCAGCCTCCTCCCCCAGCTCTTGGGGACTGGCAGAGAAACCCCCACTTTGTGTCAGGCTGCCCAGCTATGTTCCTGGGAACACCGTTCAAGAGAGATGCTCTGAAAAAAAGATTTACAAGGTGAAGCAAGTTTGGGAAATGTTGTGTGCTGTCCCAAACCCCCTGTGTGTGTGTGTTTGTGTGTGGGATGGAGTGTGTGCCCACTGTGTGCAAAAGTATTACAGGCCCCAAGAAGTCCTGCTGGGGAGAAACCTTCTTACCTTTACCTAACCCAGGCTTTCTCTCATTGGTTTGATTGCAAGTTCCTATAGCACCAGTATTTCATGGCCTGCATTTCAGGAATACCACTCTCAACACTCGCAACTCTGTTGTCTTTCATCAGTGACTTGTATGCGTGTTGTCAGTTCCCTTTCTGGCCCCATCGCCCAAGCATGTTTTCAGGAAAGGGTATGAATTCCCTGGCCACCATTGCTCCCGGGTTCCCATCTTTAATTTGCAGGATGAGTCTGGGATTCTGGGTGCCCGTGCCAGGCCCTGGGCAACCTAGGCTGTTCAGAAGGCTTATGGGACACTCGGTCCTGGTGTGGTCCCTGATTGCTCCATGTTTGTTTGTTCAGAGGTCTGGGTTACAGCCATGATGGGAGGGGAGGAGCACTCCCCCTTCGATCAGTGGGCATGGGTGGCCCAGGGCAGGCTGTGTGTTGGAGGGCCAGTCCTTAGAAGGTGGGCATGCTAGCTGGGTGGGCGTCTGTGCTGTGTGTCTGCTGGCATGTTTGGCTCTCAGGGGCTTGGCGCCCAGAGTGTTTGAAGGAGGAGGAATGCCCATGGGTGCTGAGGGACTTTCTATGTGGGGAGGCTCCTGTCTGAGTGGGAGGGTTTAAGCAGACACAGTGGGGTGTGGAGGCAGTGGACAGGCTCTGAGGTCCCCTGAGGCCGGGTCTGTTTTTAGTTCCAGTGGCTGAGCCTCAGGGCAGCAGAGGCCTGTGGAGTGGTCTTTGGTGTCTGTATGCTGTGTGAGTGTTGGAAGTGCGTGGGAAGGAAGGATGGCGGTCAGCTGCTGGCGAGTGAGTGTGACTCTCCAGTGTGACTCAGGGATGCATGGTGGTGGGGGAGGAGAAGGCACTGCCAAATGAGGATTAAGAGAAGGACTCGGGGCTCACACACAGCCAGCATCTCAGCCCTGTAGCCCTGCATGCCAGCACCCAGAGCAACTGGTGAGCAGCTCACATCTCATTGCACACACTGCCCCAAGCCCTCTGCCCTGCCCTCCCCAGAGATGCCCTGGGTGCCAACTTAACATTGTGTTATTGCCACAGATAGCCTGGCAGGATGGGGGGCATTGCAGGGATAGCTGTGATTTGCCCTCCTGAGCTCCACGAGAGGGTTCCAGGCCCTGCACCCTACAGAGCCTGTCTGGGTATGTGGGGAGATAAGAACAGCCCCTTTCCTTCCGTCCACTTTGCCAGATCTATTGCTCCTCTCTTCTGCCTGGATTCCAGAATCTTCTAGAGCACAGGTTGCTCAGCAAGACCAGTTGCAGTAGCTAACGTGTGTTTGTCCTAACAGTAATCACAGAATGAAATCCCAACATGCAGAATCACAGTGCTGGGAGCTGGTGATTCCCTCTTTTTCTTCTGGCAGTCCTTCCCACATCCCTTGGAGCGTGTGGCAAAACCTTCCTGCAGGGGTCAGGATGCTGGCACCCGAGTCATAGTCCTGTTTTTAAAAAGGCACAGGGAGCACCTCACCTGTTTTCAAAAACTTCTAACAGAAAAAAGCCTGCATTCATTCATTGTAGTGTGGTTCTTACAGGACTGGACTTTGCTGTCCAGGATTCAGATTTGTGATCAGTCTCTGTTTCGTATAGATGCAGACGCTTAGGAGAAAATAAGGTGGAACAAAGCAAGCCTCTTCTTCCCCGAGAAGTACATTGCTGAGTGGAATTTTAAAATAGAAGGAAGCTCACATGGAGAGAATTGTTTCTTTTCCAGGGGCTCTTCTGTTACTCAGTGGTGCAGAGATTCTGGAAGAGGGGACTCCAGTTGTGAGCCCAGGAGAGCAACAGATTGCAGCATCTGGATCTGTGCACAAGCGTTTTTACCCAGTCCAGTGGTTTGAGGACTGGGGAGAACAGGGGGTCTGCTATGGCATTAATTATGTGACTTCCTTCTTTCTTCCCCCTTCCATTTTCAGCCTTGGTTATTGGATTTGTTATTGAATTCACTCAGTAGCTGGAGTGTCTGTCATATGCCCAACTATATTATGTATTGGCTACATACGTTCTTTTTATGGAGAAGATGCTTTGTGTTCAGAGACCAGGCAAAAATGTTTTCGGTTTCACATGCTAAGGACCACCCTCTGTCCTGCCTGCCTGTTTACAAATAAAAATCACGCAAACTGCACAGACACAATGCGGATTGATAGAGCTTGTGTGTTATGGCCATCTTGGAGGCTGTGTCCTGCTCTGGTGAATTTGTTCCTTAACTCCGCTTTCCCACGCCATTTGAGTACATGATCCTGGCCACCATCATTGCCAACTGCATCGTCCTGGCCCTGGAGCAGCATCTTCCTGAGGATGACAAGACCCCCATGTCCCGAAGACTGGTATGTGCTTCCCCTCCTTCTCACCTTTCCCCCTTTTGTCTTTCTTGGTTTCTTCTCCTCTGCTTTGTCACTCTCCCATTCCCTTCCTGCCTGTGAGTTCTGGGAGGGGTTTGCTCTTTGCTGGGGGACAAGTTAATCACAGACCCCATGGGGATTCACACAGGAAATAAGAGATTACAGACACCATGTCTGTGCTACGTGGCAGCCAGGGAAGAAGAAAGGGCAGGCACAGGCCCATTTTCTTCCCTCCTTTTTCCTAAGGGGCTTCTGACATGAGAGGAAGAGGTGGGGAGTAGAGGGGAGAGGATGAAGGATGCTCAGTGCTTGTGTGTATTTGTGGTTATGAACTTCCCAATGCTTACGTCCTTATTCTCCTTAAAGAAATGAGTCACACATCTAACGTATTCCCCCTAAAAAGAACAGACAAATTGCCTAAAATCCACGTGTGTACATGAGATGACGACCTTCAAGCTTCTAACTTATGTGAAGAACAGCAAACTCCTTCAGGGCAAAGCCAGGACCATCAGGGACCTTCCTGGGAAGGAAGTCTATTCCCTAGGTGTGACCCTTACATCGTCCATTTCTACAGCTGGTTCCCCCTTACCCCGTGCACTCCTGAGTCACAGACAGCCTGCAAGGGTCCCTTAGCACCCTTGCTTCCCACCTATACATGGGCAGACCCAGCACAGACATCCAGGAAGGGCCAGGCTGTGCCTTTACCTGTGTCTCATAAAGCACAGTCCTCTTCTCACTGGTGCTTCTGCTCCTCATCCCCACAGGAAAAGACAGAACCTTATTTCATTGGAATCTTTTGCTTTGAAGCTGGGATCAAAATTGTGGCCCTGGGGTTCATCTTCCATAAGGGCTCATACCTCCGCAATGGCTGGAATGTCATGGACTTCATCGTGGTCCTCAGTGGGTAAGTCCACTTTCTGTCTGTGTGTGTGTGTGTGTGTGTGAAGGGGGTTGGTGTCATGAAGTGGCTGGGGGCAGGGAACCTGGGGTGAAAAGACAGCAATCTGTAGAGTAGGGGCAGAAGAAAAACCTCAAGGCTAAGATTCCCCAGGGTGTTGGACTATAGGTCAGCCACCTCAAGAGCAGGGTGAGTACTGTGTGGAGATGCTTGTGATGTTAAGCAGAGGCCGTGGGACTCTCAGCCGGGTCTGAAAGCTGCCACTTCTGGTTTTCCATTCTGTGCTTGGCTCAGTGGCTAAACACCCACTTCTCTGGGGAGGGTGACTTTTCCCAATAAGCCTTTTCACCAAAGCAAGCAGCTTATCCCCGCCTGAGAGGCACCTCCGAGACGGGCCAAAAGATGCAGTCAAATGCAGCTTCTTTGGGGTGTTGGAGAAGACCCCAGCCATATTTTCTGAACTGATGATTGAGACTTGTGTTCTGATAACAGAATTTTTCGTGATTTGCAGGTTTATTAATAGTATAAAATCGAATCATATTAAAATGTTGGATAAATCATTCTGTGGAAATTAATATAGCCATAGAACATTGGGGTTGACCCAGTGTCACCGCAGCATATATGATGGTGGTACATTTAGTTAAATATTTGATAAATCTTTCTTTTGGAAATGAATATAGTATGAGGACGTTGGGTTGACCGAGTGCCTTTGGCAGCAAATGTGTTGGCCTTGGGAATGGTGTGATGGGCAGGCCTTCCTGGGCATTTGTGGCTTCCTGTTGGTCTTTGTGTCAGGTGGCTCTCGCTGCCTGCAGGGCTGGGCACTGGGGAGTGGTCCTGTGTGGATGTGGCAGCGAGTGATGTGGTCTGGAAATTCCCTTACCCAACTGCTTGGCAGACAGAGTTCAAACCCATGAAGAAAAGAAGAGAGTAACTTAGAATGACAGGGAAGGGGAAATATTAGCTACTATGTGACTGACCAAAAGGAGAGAGGAGAAAAGAGGAATTGTTTTCCAGGGAGGAGTCAGAGGAATGGCGAAGGTAGGTAAAGTCTTAGAAGGAAGGGTAGGGGCTTGGGAATTGTTGCATCTGTTTTTTATCTTGTGGAATAGACAAAATACTCTTATTTTTTAACCTTTATGCCATTGGGATTACATGAAAGAGAAAACACTGAAGATGTAATGGACTGGAATATGTAAATGGCAGCACGTAAGCATGTAAGCAGCCAGCCCCTCAATATGGGAAATGGATAAATAGACAGGGATGACTATTCATGTTTAAAAATATCTGTTGCCTTACAAAATAATTTTCTGGAGGTTATTTTTCTAAAAGAAAATTCTACTACATTTTAAATATGAGTTAGTATGTGAAGATATAGTTTCTACATAGTATTACAGAAGTATATTGGGTAATGTTTTAAATGTCCCTAAAATAAATAATATGTGCTGTATTAGAAGAGGCCTATATGAGAATCTGAATCATTTAGAAATGTTATGATTCTATCTAGAAGAAAAGTGTACAAGTCACTACAGAAGAATAAAAAAAAAGAAGAAAAGTATTGTAATGTATATATAATAAGTTTATGTGAATTCTTGGTCCTGCTCAGCTCTATATGTGGCAGAATCCATTTGAAATTTCTTGTCTAGTCCATTTATTTTTATTTAAATGATTATATGTTCATTAAAGAAATATGGAAAATACAGAAAAATTAAAAGAAGAAAAAAAAATTCACTGATTCAGAAAAATTCTGGATTATTTTGGGGTATTTCTTTCCAGGCCTTCAATGCCAAGCAAGTTGTCTTTTAAGTGCTTGTTATTTTGCTGCTTTTTCCCAATATAGTATGAGCATATTACATGTTATTGCATATTTTGGTAAAAATCTGTAATGATTGATCAGCAGTTTGTTAAGTAGATGTACACATCTTGCTTCTTATTTTTGCAATTACTTGACACTTGGATTCTTTCTGTTTTTTGCTGTGATAAATAATTATTAAAGATGCTCCAATGTATGTCTTTTGGATGTCACATTTTACGAGGCATTTTACAAGGTTGAAGAAGTACTTCTGGAGAAGAATACAGCTGTTCTGGTGTGGGGTCTGGGAACTATGATGGCTGAGAGGAGGTGGAGAAACTGGACTGTTTGACTGCATGAGAGAAGACTCACAGTAGATGTTAATCTCTCTGCAAATAAGGGTTGCAACATGATTGTTGAAGCAGCAGATTCATAGGGACCCGTAGGGTTCTTTTGTCAGCGCAACCAAGAAGGGCCCCTGGGTCCTTGCCTGCATGTCCACGGGGTGTTCAAGAGTCGGTGCAGGTGCTGAGCTTGGCTGAGTCAGTTGTCCTCTCTGTGCTGTTTTTCCCATCCCTCACATCTTCCCTTCTTAGTGGATCTTCAGGTGTCCCTGGCTTTGTGGATTGCCTTTGCAGGCCCCTGATTTCCACCTGAACTCACAGGACTTTGCTCCTGTTCCTCCTCCAGACCCGCTGCTTAGCCCTCTTCCCAGCATGGACCATTCCCTTGCTCTCTCCTCAATTCACGGGTGAATGTGCTCCAGGCAAAGAGCTTGGTCCTCTTGAGATCCCCGCTGAGGGGCTGAGGGTTGCGGTTCTATCCCACAGGAATGGATGATCATATTTAGTCTTACACTCACATGGTGCTTTCATCTACCACACTGTGTGGCTCTAAGATGCACGTTTTTCATGCTGGAACATTGCTGAAATCAGCCTGTGTCTTACAATAATGGCATGATATAGTTTAATTGACAGCATGTTTTTCTTTCTTAGTGCTACATAAAATTATGGGGCATCATACAATTGTTGGAGTTGTAGATTCAATGACATGTGATACCAACCAGGGAGGCAGGCAAAGCGGACTTTAGAGATGAGTCATCTGGTACTCGAAGAGGGTAAGTTATTCGCCTAAGATCTCTCCTGCCTCTTAATGGCAGATGCAGGAGTCAGAATGGTGCCCTTTGATCCGGGGCTGGTGTTTTGACCCCTGCCCTGTGCAGCCTCCTTTCCAGGCCACCCGGTATCCTCCTTTGTCTTCCTGACACCTGCACCCACAGCAGTTCCTGCTGACAGCTCTTCCTTCCCACCTCATCTCCAGGTGTCACCTCCTATTTTCCCCTGTGCACAGGAGGAATGACAGGTGCTGGAGTATGACACAGTGCCTCAGGGCTGAGGCTGCACAACTTCTCAGCTCTCAGTGCTGACAGGAGGGAAGTGGGTGCTGAGGTGTCAGTCAACTGGCTCAGTGTAAGACCTACTCTTACTGACCTTTGCTAAGAGATGACTAGTTGGAGGGCCTGGGAAACCACATTCTGCCTGTGACCTGTGACCTCCTAAACTTTCGTATTCTTTGGCCTATAAGTTGAGGGTGTGCATGGTTCAGAAAGTGCATTTGTGTACATTGCTTCATCTTGTCCTCATAATGCCGTAGTAAAGACCTTGTTAGCCTCATTTTACAGATGAAGAAACTGAGGATCAGAAAGGGCACATGAATTGCTAGTAGGCACTAGATCCAGTACTTGAGCCCACATCTCCTGGCTCCAGGTTCCTTCTTTGACTCACTTTTCCCCATTCTGTCAGTTACTTCACAACCCCAAGGGCCCCATGGTTCTAAGGCTCTGTGGTTGCAGGTTCCTTTGGTCCCCGTGAGGCAGTGTGGGATGAGCCCAGGGAGGGGCATAATCAGGCAAATATTCACTCTCAAAAGTGGGGCTTCACATGTGAGTTGAAGGGGACAGGGGCCCCAGGTGTCCATCCTGATACTTCTGTCTGTGGTAAAGAAGGCATGCCACTTTAACTGTCAGCATAGCATGGTTTGATATGTAGAGAGTGGATCAGAGTTCCAGCTGATTTCTTCATTAATTGGCTTGTTTGTTCACTCATTCACTCACCCATTCATTAATTCAGTGTAACTAGTAGTGGGTTGTTGAAGGCAGAAGGAAATGCTGGGACCGAGAAACATGGACGTTATTGTATTTTCCCACCTGCTAAAAGACAGTGGAATTTGCCATTCTTTTAACACATTCTTATCTTACATTGCAAACAACTCAGGCAATTTCTAAACACTTGTCAGGCCACCTGGAGAATTCCAAATTAGTTGAAGTCACTACTACACATTTGTCTTAAGAGTAAGTTATAAAAATATAGTACCTGGAATAGATGGGCAGATGAGAAGGGAGGATGAGAGTCAAGGGCACTCCTAAACCATGGGCAACAACAGGGAAATGAAGGCGAGCACTGAGCCTTAGATGCCCGCTCATCTCTATATGCCCAGTGCCTGGCATATAGTTGATATTCAGTAAATGCTGATTGAATTGAATTACTGGCCTGTCCCCAGATTTTCTTATCTATAGGATACAAAAATGGGTGCTGGGGGAAGGCTGGGGCTGGGGTAGAGAGGGGTTGTCTGTTCTCAGCCTTCCCCCTTGGCCTGGCTGAGCCAGGCAGTGTCTATGTCTCTCTCATCTCTACCTACCTCTTCCAGGCTGCTCATATTCTGGTCACTCTGTTAGGAACATGAAAGCTGGGAGCTCAATTTCTAGGCCATTAAGCAATATTGGGATTCCAGTCATCTGTGGTTATTTACCAGGTTGTCAGTGTTACCTCCTGAGAATTGCTTCCTGGGTGATGAGGGCAGAGTCAGTGCTGCATATTGAAGACGTAACCTCATTGAAGTGGCTGTGGATGGGAAGGGGGTTGGAGGGGTGGATAAGGAGAAAGTGGGGGTATCACATCACCTGGCATTTACCATATAATAAAAATGGCCATTTATTGAACCATATGCCAAAGACTAGGCACACACACACACACACACACACACACACACACACACACACACGATTTCTAATCCTAAAAATGGTACCAGGAGATGAAAATCATTAGGCTTGACTATTACCCAGTCCCATTTTACAGATGAAGATGCCAAGGCACAGACAATTTAAGTAACATGTCCAAATCCAAATGGTTGGTATAAGGTAAAGTCAGAATTTGAACCTAGGCCTGTTTGCCTTTAGCACCTGGGCACCTTCCCTAGGCCAAGTGATGTCACTGCCTCAGGCTCAGCGATGGCACCAGCTGTTCCTGTGCTACTGGAGCAATTTGGTCTCCTTTCCCTATTTCCTTTGAGCCTCTTTGGGTTCAGGCCAAATGGAGAAAAGCGTATTATCCCTTTCCATCTAGGAAGTCTTTATTTTCCGTTGTATGTTTAAGTATTGGTGATATTACAGAGCTAGTCTTGAGTGTTGGTAATATTGTCTATTTTCCTACAAAAACCCCCAAATCAGCTCAAAATATGCTATTTCCTGAGTTTTGCCAGCCTTGTGTGGGAGGTGACCTGCGTTGGCTCTTCCCTTTACAGTGGAGGACATGGTGTAGACTCTGGGGAGGGGCAGGTGTGTCTGTGCCTGGCTCTTCCTCCTTCCTCTGCCAAGATCATCACCCCGGGGCCCAGGAGGCCCCTCAAGAGCTATTGCTGAATACCCACCGTGTGCTGGGTACTGTGTTCAGTGTGGGTGGAATGGGGCCTAGTGTCTTCCACGGTGGTGGGGGCGGGGGCCACACAACATGAGAACCTGAAAGGGTGTCCAGCCTAGCCCTGGGGCACTGGGGAAAGTTTCTTGAAAGAAGTCACATTTAAACAAGTGTAAAGGATGGACATATGGGACTCAGCTGGGCGGGGAAGGAGAAGAGCCTTTCTGGTAGAAAGAATGCTATGCACAAATGCCCTGTGGGGGTGTCTTGTGGAGAGAGGCACCCAGACAGACCACAGGACACTTCTGGAAGCCTGACGGGTGGCATGGGGAGAGACCTGCAGAGGTCAGCAGGGGCCAGTCTAGGCCATTCTGAGGAGTCTGTACTTTAACCAGAGGGCAGTGAGGAGCCACAGAAGGCTTTGAGCAGGGGGTGCACTGTTTTCTCTGAGTCTGCTCTGGATGTGGCTCGACTGGTTTTTCTTTGTTACCCTGGAATCAACTCTGAGGAAAGCCATGGAGAAGAGTCTGGAGGCATCTCTACATCCTTAGCTGCAGTTTGGGAGGATGTGCAGAGCCAAGCAGAAAGAGGGGAGGCAGAGGAAAAGGGAGCAGGAGAGAGGAGAGCCAGGGAGTGCTGCAGGAAAGCTGGGAGCTGCCGTCCTCATCCAGCTTCTCACCAGTGGCACATGCAGAATGATTTAGCCTGAAGCCTGTTGGTAGGAGGACGCTATCTGGAGCTAAATATATATTGATAGGTATTTTTAGAGGGTTTTCTGTAAGGAGGCTGCCCTAATACAAGAGTTTCCTGAGCAGCTGAAGATCGAGGAAAGCAGAGTTTTCCTCTGGGAGCACTGTCTCTCTGGGGCTGAGAATGTGGGGGAAGAGTTGTGAAAGCAGTCCTTGGGCCCCCAGCCCAATTTAAATCCCTGTGGTAATAGTATGATATCACTGGGTATTTATATAGCATCGTCAGGCCAGTGAGCCTGGCGGGATCTCACAGACCTGTCTTTTACTTGTCCTTACCGTTCTGGGCAAGTGAAAGAGGCAGATGGGGAGCAAGGGCAGAATGGGTAGAGGGAGGACACGTGAGAACTTGTTATTTAGGAGATGGGGAAACAGAGGCTGAGTGGAGTGAGGGAAGGGACTCAGAGATTCTCAGCTGAGCTGGTAGATGACCAGATATTTACTTAGTGCCTTAATGCTAGGCACTAAACTTGGCATCAGCATTATTAATGCTGATGTTGGGGAGGTCTACAAGCCTGTAAGCCTTACTGCTTTTTAATTCTTCCTCTCAGCATCGTTACTGGCTGCTCCTCTGACAGACCTCCACCTCCTCCTCTGACTTTTTGTGTATTTCTCGTTCCACACTGGGGAGTACAACTGCCACTTGCAGTATCTCCTTTTATCAGAACATTATTTCTGTTCCAATTGCATTTCCCCCCAGATGGGCGAATGATGGAAAATATAAGGTTGGAATATAGGATTTTGATTTCGGGGAGAGGTGGGCAAAAGGCAAAATGTGAAGCTTAAAGATCTCTTCTTAGCTCTGTGCTGCTGATAAACCCAGTTCCTTCAGGGAGACTCTGAGTGAGAGTGCCAGTTAGTAGTTGATGGGCAGCTGAGATGGGATTGTGCCTTGGGTGGGAGGGAATTTTTTCTCATGTGTGCACTCCATCTTTTTTTCTAGATTGAGATACACCATTGGTTCACTCAACAGATACATATTGAATATCCACTGTGTTCCAGATGTAAGACACTGGTGTTGGGATGGTTTCTCTTTCCTGAAAGGCTTCTTCTTGCCACTCCCACCCATTGACAGAAGCTCCGTATGGACAGAACTGAGTGGGGCCTGAATTGGCTTTGATATCACCAAAGAGGAGGAAAAGCCAGAGAGAGTGAAGAAAGCTTCAAAATCCCTGGGTGATTTGGTTTGGGACTTTTTTTTGTCTCCTGGCATTGCATTCACTCAGGGTGATACAGGGAAAGAAATGGCAAGGTGCTTTCTAAGTCAGACCACTCTCCTGGACCTGGAGCTCTTATTTGAAGGCAGTTAAACGTGTGCATTTTTGTGCTTTGCATAAGTGTATGTGGAAGAGGGAGGTGGGGTGAAAATTCCCAGGTATGTCTTCAAAGCAGAGGTGGATATGGCATAAATGGGAATTCCATAGATTTACAAGAATTGAGAATTAAAGGAACTGTTTACATTTCTGTTCTGTGGTTGAAGTATGTCTCCTCCTTTGGGTAGAGATTTGTGCACTTGTGTCTATGTTGTAAATATAGTCCACAGTTAAGTATAACTGTGTTGGTGTGAAATGTGAAAATGCAACAGCACTATTTAATGTATGTGTCGCCGAAGTCAGGAAATAGCAGATATAGTGAGTGCAGAGTGGTTACCAAAGGGAAGGGGCAAGGGGGCAGTGCCGATGTTGAGAGGAAAACGAGGGTGTGCTGGTTTGAAAGAGAACATATGAAGACAAGGTAAGGCTAAGGTTACTAAAGCTCAGTCACTGAATTTTCGATCTAGGAGAATAATAAATTTGCCTAACTTTCCCTTCCTTATGGTTTTTTTCACAGAAGAGAAGACTAAGGTGCATGTTGCTAAGTAGCTTGTTCAGGGTCTTTTAGATGGGGTGTGGTGAGCTGGGACTTGGATCCTTTGTAATTCCAAATCTAGCACTCTGTTGCAGCTATGCCTTGCTACCCCTGGTGATGAGAATCTGCTGCTTTTTGGTTGTATTTAGGACATGAACCTGGAGGTATTAAAAAATAAGAGTTTCTATTATTTGGCTGGAATATATATGTGCAACTTACATGGAAACAGAGTTTAATCTCATGGACCGAATGACTTGGGGGCTCTGGGTTCTGGTCCTGATCCTGACATACAGTCTTTCTGTCATACTGGTGATAATGTAACCCATCTCAGCTTGGCTTTCCTTTATGAAACTTCGTTTATGAAGTGAAGGTAAAACCTGCTGTGGCTACCTCCACCAGGTTTCATGACAAGCAAATAGGATAGTGATGATGTTGATAATGACAGCTCCCGTTTAACCGGGAGCTCATGTCTTATTTTAAATGTAGAAGGCTTCGTATACTGTATTGGCACTTGCACATATTATTTTAAATATAGAAACATAAGGCAATACTGATATTATCTCCATTTTACAGATGAGGAAACCAAAACTCAAAGAGGCGAAGTCACTTGCTCAAGGTCAAACAGTTACAAAGGGGAGAGATTGGCACTTTAATTCTATTATCAACAATTCTAAAGCCCTTGCTATATCTAGTGTAGAGCACAGCCTCCACCGCCAAAGTGTTTTGCAAAACAGTAAAGCAAAATACCAAATCAGTGAACAATAATACCTTCCCTCCAGGACAGTGATATTATAAAGATAAATGTTAAAATACACATAAAGCACCCTGAGTGCCTTGAAAAAAACCAGCATATAAAAATTGAAAGTACTCAAAATACTGTGGTTCTGTAGACCTCATTAAGAATGGTCATTTATCTCTATAAAACTTGCAACCACAGAAACAAATTTCACTGAAACCTATTGCAAATTTTAAAACTATGGCAAATTTAAAATTTTCCATTAGTTATAATTTTGTCTCAGGAGAGAAGTTTACTACATATTGCACATAGGATATATCTTATTTCCTTTCAGCAGTATATCTAATTTTATCAAAATTAGTCAAATCCTTTTACAGTCATTACCCATAAGAACAACAAAGAAGTTCCAAGAGAAAAAGTTGAAACAAAGGCGTTTATTTTAAACTTTACTAACAAGGAAAATGTTACGTTTTCTAGAATTCCATTTTTTTGGTCTTTTCTTTCTTTGTCTTCTATCCTCCCCACTTCTCACAACACATACACAGGCCAGAAGGGTCAGCTCCTGTCCGCCCACATCTGGATGTGACCTAGGAAGGCTGACAATGCCCTCTCTCCTCCAGGAGGAATGTCTAGGCAAAGCCCTTGCATAGAAGAGGGGCTGGAAAGAAGCCTGAGGTCTGACTTCTTCCCTCTTGTCTTTCATTTCCTTCCTCCTTGGCTGCCACTCTTCTGTCAGTTGCCTGGGCCTTAGTGACAGAACATTTAGGAAGGGGGCTCAGGGCCATGGTTTTTCTCCCTGGCCTCCAACACCGGGACAGTAACTAGGAGGCAGAGTGATAAGTGTGACTGCTTCATATGTCAGATGCATCGGAACCAACTTATATCACTGTAAATCGTTTACAATTTACAATTTACAGATGGGGGTCCCTGCTTCTCACCTCCTCCCCACCAGCCCTCTGGGGCCCAGCTGGCCTTAGAGAGTCCTTACATAGTCCAGGTCGGCATGACTAGCCATGGGAGAGTTCAATCTGAAATGGAACTGAAACTGACCTGGTTTGGGTTATCTTTGCTGTTGAATCTTAGTCAAAACTCTGGGTGAGGGAGAGACAACCAGAAAGAAGCCCACTCAGGGCTAAGCATCCCTAATACCCATATATGAAGCTCTGAACTATGGTGTGGGGGAAAACGGACAGAGTCAGGAGAAGACAGAAGGGAAGGAAGTATAGAGGCAGCCAGTATTAGTTGAGCACATCCTGTGTTCAAACATTCTGCTGACTGCTAGGGACGCTGCACTGGATGGAGATACAGCCTTTACTCATAGCTTGCTGTCCAGCAGAGAAGACAGATATTTACTTTAATTTAATAATGTATAATGTGCTGCATAGGAGAAGAGTTAGGGTGCTAAGAGAACTTTTCACTGGGACCCTAACCTAATTTGAGACCTGAAGGCTGAGTTGCACTTAGCTAAGATGAGATGAGAAGAGGGAAGGGGACAGGAGGAGGAGAGTTCCAGGCAGAGGGTAGGGCAGCTGTGCAGGGCTAAAGATGGGGGAGGCCATGGCAGGTCTGAGAAACAAAAAAGTAGGCTGGAGGGGCCCACAGTGATTGTAATCTAAGAGGGGTTGGAAAGCAGGCAGGGACCACATCATTCAGGGCCTCATTGGCATGTCCAGGCATGTTCAGTGGGAGGCCATGGAATGGTTTGAAACAGGAAAGTGAACAGATTTGTAGGAGAGGCATGATGTTTGCAGAGAAGAAGATAGAACAAGTTGCCCGAATGACTCCATGTCTCCTCAGAAATTAGGGACATAGGATTAAAGTCCTCAGAGTCCCTTTCTTCCCTCTTGCCTCCTCCTTCCAACATCAGCCCTCAACTATAATTTTGTTTAACCTATTGGAGCTGTACCAAAACCCAGTCTACAGACCTTATAATCTAGCCCGGCACATGTTAAAGATTTGCTAACCTGCGCAGAGTACAGACATAGTCCCTGGCCCTCTGAGATTATACTCTGAGCATCTCCTACTGATTCAAATAATGGGTAAGAATTGATGCGTGTGTGGGCTTTTATTTTTTATATTCAGCAGAGAAATTATTTTAAAAATTCTTTGCTGAGAACATTGCTATATGATTATTATGATTTTAATTTTTCTGATAGAACAATAGTCAAAAGGATCAAGCCAACCCACATGCTTGTTTATGGGATGTTTCTCTTTTCCCTGTTTCCAAAGCCCATGACACATCATGATGCTGAATCTGGATCCTAACTGAACTCTGGTTAATAACCACTGTAAATATAACATTTTGTGATTTAGAGGCCCTTACATTCTTCTAGTGGGGAGCTCAAAGTGTTCTGTGAGTTATGTTCTACCCACTCATTTGGAAAAGGGAAATAGAGAATCCCAGTTCCCTTTCCAAGTAAGTGTTGTATTCTCTTCTGGAGACAGGTCACCGAGATGGATTCTTCACATATGGACATCTCTGGTGATAGAGATGGGAAGGGAGTAAATGCTTACCCCGGTCTTTTCCCCTGCCCGCTTCCATCCCACATCCCTTCTTCAGATGAGTGCAGCCAGCTCTTTAACGTGGTAGCTTCTTCCTCCCGGCTCTTCTGTTACCCTTTTCTTAGTTTCCCTAATCCTTCCCTGTTTTCATTTTACATTTTGTTCTGAAATACAAGACTTGGGGAGTTTGGGGTAGATGCCACAGAGGGTGGTAGGTCCGTGGTGTTGTGGTTGTGGTGTTGTGAGAGACTCATTCTGACCAAGACCTTGTTAGAACTTTGTCTATTAGACTCTGACCTCCAGTCCTTCTTCTCCAATAAACAAATTCAGGTTTAGGGTGGGATCTCCCTACTGGGAATCTGATCAGGTCAAAGTTTGCTCGTACTGCAAATAAAGGAGGAGGAACTTCCAATGATTTCCACTCCCCCCAGCTGTGACTGGTCTGAACACTAAGCAACAAGAAATCACCTACAAGCACTGGCTGCTTCCTGAATGAAGTTTCCCACAAATATGTGATATAGTATATTTTGTAGTGTGTGGATGCTGTTGTGATTTATAAAATATAAATACATCTAAAAGTATTGTTGAATAAATAGTATTGTTTTCTTTTTAAATTTATTAAATATAGCATAGTGGTTAACAATTTGGGCTTCATAGACAAGCAAACCTGAATTCATATCTTTGCTCTGCTGTTTACTAGTTCTGTAGTTGTGGGCAAGTGACCCAGGTTCTGTTAAGTCTCAGTGTCTCCATCTACATAGAAAAAGGAATGACTCTGGGTAATAACAATTATTTAACCATGTTGTTAAGGGGCTGTAGTAATTGAAATAACTCCTCCAAGGGATGGGGTTGGTCTTGAATTTTTGACATTAAAAAGAGAGCCTCACACTTGAAAGAATGAGAATTGCTAGTTCAGTGTAACTAACCCATTGATATGAAAGAAGGAGATGAGGCTTAGAACTGCAATGTATGCCCCATACTCTTGTCTCTAGTTGGAACGTGGAATCAGGCTTTTGGCTGTGGCTAACGCCTGATTTTAGTCAAGCTGGTCTTCAGTTTTGTGTAGAGGTGGCGGGGAAAGGAGAAGTAGAAGTTAGATACAATGCTTCACTCGTGAACAGAACAGTCTAATTGGAGCTCATGAGATATGTGGCCCATGTTTGATTTTTGGTATTTGGTAGTGGAGGTTGGGGAGTTGGGAGCAAGCAGCTGTAATCCTTTTGGGAAGCCATGCTGTCGCCAGTAGGTGACACCCTAAGTCTCTTTGCCATTGAGGCCCCCCCCCCCCCACTGGTATGAGTTAGGTTGCTCATGCAGAGCTGTTTCTCAGGCATTATTCCTGTTTTCCTTTTCATAAAGTGAGAGGGCTTATGCTTCTCCCTCAACCAGGCTATGAAAGAAGACACTTGCGTTCCCAAGTGGTGGTTTTATTTTTTTCTATTTTATGTTTGTATGGGAAATTGTGGATAAAGTGAAATAATTGTAAATAAATGGTATCTTTCCTTTTTTAAAAAAGAGCAATCTAATTGGAGTAGAATGTATGTGTATGTGTGGTCCTAAGGCAGCTGGGAACAGTATGCCCAGTATAGACCTTGTTCCGGGTTGGCTGGTCCAGGCTCTACGAGTCTCATTTTTAAAATCTAAAATACCTCTCTTGCAAGATGTATGTATTAGATTGAGCGGGGCTGAATGCTCTAACAAATAACCCCCCAAATTTAAATGGGTTAACATAGTAAGTTTCTCTCTTGCTCCTTGAACAGGCTGTTCTGAACAGTGCTCCTGGCTTCCCTCCACTTGGTGATGTAGAGACCCAGGCTCCTTCTATCTGGTAGCTCTACTGTCCTCTATGATCTCATGGTTTATGTCCCTTCAAGAGAAGTAGAAAGAGAAAGAATAAGGCATACTCCTTAAATGTATTGGTATAGAACTGATACACATTATGTCTAGTCACATCCCATTGACAAGGAGCTGCCATGTGGCTCAGCCTAGTTGCAGGTGAGACTGGGAGACAATACCTCATTGGGCAGCTGCCTTCTAGCAACAACCTTACCCTGTGTAAGGACAGCATCAATTTTGGAGGACAGTAATGATCTCTTAGTTGTCTATGTGAATATAAATTGTCAGATGCATAGGAGATATATAATAAATGTTTTCTTCTAATTATTATTAACATCCACTGAGTCAAGAAATATTTGCTATGTGTGTACAAAACATTTTGCTAAGTATTGAGGCAATGAAGATAAATAATAAGATACCTGGCCCCAAGGAACTTTAAGTCTGATGTGTAGATAGTATATATGGGTAGATGATTTTCATTTGAGCTTGACATTATTTGATCAGAAGAAAAAACTGGGAATAAATGTGCTCTACTCTGTATAATCAACTTTCTATCTGTCCATCTATCCTCCTTTCATTGAATGGTTCCCATGTATAAGGCCTAGCGGTGAGCAGTAGGAGGGACAGCAGTAGAGAACAGGGAAGAGATGGAAGATCAATGGGAATGTGGTTTTACTTTGCCCTAATGCAGCAGCTGTTGACACACTAGACGCTGGTGCAAGTAGCCATTGAACTGATTTTGCCACCTCTCTTGATCAAGCTTTGAAGATAAGAATGAGAAACAATTAATGTATTTCATATTTTTTTATTTTTTTGTGTGATGCTTATTTTTGTCCTCTTCAAGATAGCAAAACCTAGAGGTAGTCAGCCAGCTGAGACTATTTATAAAATGTCCATGTTGACCTGGATATCACTACTGGTTAACATTTGTCAAATTCTAAACTCTGTAGTCTAGTAAAACAGAGGATCAGGAGCCAGTTTCAGAGGGAGAACCAGCCTTTCATTTACTAATTTCTTTTCTATCTTCAGCTTGCCCAAAGAAGGTTGAGAAGTCAGAAGTTTAGTTATGAACTGTGTACCGCTACAACAAATAGAGTCAGTAGTAAATAAATGGTTGTCATGAGTCTTTGGAGAAGGATTTATTATTGTGGCCATAGATTGGAGTGGTCCTTGAGGATGTTAATTGTGTTGCTCCTTGTTGCAGTTTATGACATGCCTTCTATGTGGCATGATTGGATCTAGGGGAGCTATCCTTTTCCTTGGAAAAAGGCCAGTTTGGTCTTAGGTTCATAGCGCTAAGGAAAGGAGTTTCAGAAAGCAGTTGTCCAAATTTTTCAGCCTCCTTGATATTTCCAATGTACAATTCTGGAAAAGGGCTCCTTAATTCAGAAATTGACCTTTGTTGCAGGGATTCTAGGTCAGGAGGCAGAGAGGGTAAGAATGGAAAGAAGAGCTGAGATTACCTAGTTATTCAGGACTGTGGACCTAATTAATAGCTGGTGTTCAGTGCTAAGCACTGCATTAAACATTTCAAAGCGTTTAAAAAAATTCTTGGCAACATCCCTGTGAAGTAGGCACTATTATAATCACTGCTAGATGAGGAAACCAGGGCTTAGGTGGTTCAGTAATTTCCCCATATCATGCTGCTAATAGTTGGTGGGGTCAGGATTCCAATGAGGAAGCTGACTCGAGAGCTTAGGTTTCTGACCATGATGCTACACTGCCTTCCTAATTTGAGTATCTAGTGGCTGCATGGTCTGAATTTTTTGTTTTTTACTCCCGATGCATCTTAATTAACAAAAGTGAAAGGATATATCTGCTGGTCTGGATGTCAAAATCCATCCAGGGAAATATAAAATTCACTACTTGGTTTTAGTTATTGGAAAAATGGCTTCTATTGAAGGGGATTAAGAGAACAATAGATATTGGTTTTTCTATATTATTTTGATCTTGAAATCATTTTAGAAATATTGTCCATTTAGCCTATTAACAATAGACTAGAGTTACAATACAGGACAGCCTGGCAAGATGCAAGGAACAAAGGCTCCGGCATGACATAGTTCTGTATTTGTAGTCTGCTTCTGGCTTTGTGACACTGAGCAAGTTATTTAACCTCTCAGCCTCAATTTCCTTATTGGGAAATGAAGGATTCAGGGTATTTCTGAGTATTTTATGAGGCTAAACTGGGGGTATGATATATGTTGAGCATTTGAAACAGTGCTCTGTACATAGTAGATTTTCAACAGTAGTACCTATTACTATTTTCTAGTTTATTGATGAGGAAGGGGAAGCATATAATGAACAAATACATTCTCTGGGTTACTCTATCTCCCCCCAAAAACTTACCCTAGCTGGGATGAAATTGTTTTCCTTGTATTTTCAATCTGTTGCTACTTGTACTGCATTGTGCTAGCTTCTAGAACATACTAAATCTTGAGTTAATTTCTCAGTCCATTTGGGCAGCTGTATCAAAAGTATCATAGACCAGGTGGCTTATAAACAACAGACATTTACTTCTCAACAGTCTGGAGACTGGGAAGTCCGTGATCAAAGCAGATTCAGTGCCTGGAAAAGGCCCCTTTCCTGGCTCCTGAACAGCTGTCTGTGTCCGCACATGGTAGAAGGGGTGAGGGAGCTCTCTGGTGTCTCTTTTATAAGGACACTAATCCCATATAAGAGCAGAGTCCTCATGATCTAATACCTTCTAAAGGCGGAACCTCCAAATATCACATTGGGGATTAGGTTTCAACATGTGGATTTTGGGGATATACAGACATTCAGTCTATTACAGTGGGCTTTAGAGTCCTGGAATCACTTCATCTTTGATCTGTATTTATAGCTTAATTTATCTTGATAACAAGTTTTAAAGTATAATTGAAGAGCTACACTCACTTGATAATATTAAAGTAGGGCTATATCTTTAAGGCACAGTATCAGCTGGCTGTGAACAAAATGCTTGGCTGATATATATGGTCTTCTTTTTCTCTCTCTATTCTTTTTTGTCCAGTTCTGGTTCTAAATGTGGCTTCAGTAAATAGATCCACTTTATTTCCTTTCTAGTTCCTTACTTCCTTCCCATGACTTCCTACTTATATAATCAAAATCTCATGATAGTTCTGTGTTGTTTGTGTTGCTTTCCAATTACTTATCTGAGTCTTCCTCTTTTGAGAGAATATAACACATTAATATTTGTTGTAATAAATAGTTTGTTTTTGTTTTTATTCCATTCTTTTATTTGCTATTTATTAGACTTTATTACTGTTTCTTCATTTTTCTTCTGTACTTCTTTCTGTATTGATCAGTATATCTTATAAATCAGTTTTTTAATAATTATCTACTGGATTATCAAACTCTTGTGGTGGAGACTATTTTTTATCTGTTTCATTTTACTCCCCATCTTTCCACTTCTGATACGGTTTGGTTGTGTCCCTACCCAAATCTCAACTTGAATTTTATCTCCCACAATTCCCACGTGTTGTGGGAGGGACCCAGGGGGAGGTAATTGAATAATGGGGGCTGCTCTTTCCCATGCTATTCTCGTGATAGTGAATAAGTCTTATGAGATCTGATGGGTTTATTGGGGGTTTCCACTTTTGCTTCTTCCTCATTTTTCTGTTCCTGCTGCCATGTAAGAAGTGACTTTTGCCTCCAGCCATGATTCTGAGGCCTCCCCAGCCAAGTGGAATTATAAGTCTAATTAAACCTCTTGTTGTTTCCAGTTTCAGGTATGTTTTTATCAGCAGCATGAAAACGAACTAATGCAGTAAATTGGTACCAGGAAAGGGGTTTGCTGAAAAGATACCTGAAAATGTGGAAGTGACTTTGGAACTGGGTAACAGGCAGAGGTTGGAACAGTTTGGAGGACTCAGAAGAAGACAGACAAATGTGAGAAACTTTGGAATCTCCTAGAGACCTGTTGAATGGCTTTGACAAAAATGCTGATAGTGATATGGACAATAAGGTCCAGGATGAGGTGGTTGCAGATGGAGATGAGGAACTTGTTGGGAACTGGAGCAGAAGTGGCTCTTGTTATGTTTTAGCAAACAGACTGGTGGCATATTGCCCCTGCCCTAGAGATTTGTGGAACTTTGAACGTGGGAGAGAAGATTTAGGGTATTTGGTGGAAGAAATTTCTTAACAGCAAAGCATTCAAAAGGTGACTTGGGTGCTGTTAAAAGCATTCTATTTTAAAAGGAAAAGAGCATAAAAGTTCAGAAAATTTGTAGCCTGACAATGCAGTAGAGAAGAAAAACCCATTTTTTCAGGAGAAATTCATGCTGGCTGCAGAAATTTGCATAAGTAGCAAGGAGCCTAATGTTAATGCCCAAGACCATGGGGAAAATGTCTCCAGGTCATGTCAGAGACCTTCAGGGCAGCCCGTCCCATCACAGGCCCGGAGGCCCAGGAGGAAAAAGTGGTGTTGTGGGCTGGGCCCAGGGTCCCTGTGCTGTGTGCAGTCTAGGGACTTGATGCCCTGTGTCCCAGCTGCTCCAGCCATGGCTGAAAGGGGCCAATATACAGCTTAGGCTGTGTCTTCAGAGGGTGGAAGCCCTAAGCCTTGGCAGCTTCCACATGGTATTGAGTCTGAGGGTACACAGAAGTCAAGAACTGAGGTTTGGGAACCTCCACCTAGATTTCAGAAGATGTATAGAAATGCCTGGATGCCCAGACAGAAGTTTGCTGCAGGGGCAGGGCCCTCATGGAGAACCTCTGCTAGGGCAGTGTGGAAGGGAAATGTGGGGTTGGAGTCCTCACATGGAGTTCCTACTGGGGCACTGCCTAGTGGAACTGTGAGAAGAGGGCCACCGTCCTCCAGACCCCAGAATGGTAGATCCACTGGCAGCTTGCACTGTGCACCTGGAAAAGCCACAGACACTCAATGCCAGCGTATGAAAGCAGCCAGGAGGGAGACTGTTCCTCACAAAGCCACATGGGTGGAGCTGCCCAAGACCATGGGAACCTACCTTTTGCATTGGTGTGACCTGGATGGGAGACCTGGAGTCAAAGGAGATCATTTTTGGACTTTAAAATTTGACTGCCCCACTGGATATCGAATTTGCATGGGCCCTGCAATCCTTTTGTTTTGGCCAATTTTTTCCATGTGAGATGGCTGTATTCCCCCAATACCTGTACCTCCATTGTATCTGGGAAGTAACTAGCTTGCTTTTGATTTTACAGGCTCATAGGTGGAAGATTTTACAGGCTCATCTTGCCTTGCCTCAGATAAGACTTTGGACTGTGGACTTTTGGGTTAATGCTGAAATGAACTAAGACTTTGAGGGACTGTTGGGAAGGCATCGTTAGTTTTGAAACGTGAGGATATGAGATTTGGAGGGGTCAGGGTGGAGTGATATGGTTTGGCTGTGTCCCCACCCAAATCTCAGCTTGAATTGTATCTCCCACAATTCCCACATGTTGTGGGATGGACCCAGGGGGAGGTAATTGAATCATGAGGGCTAGGCTTTGCTGTGCTATTCTTGTTATAGTGAATAAATCTCACAAGATCTGATGGGTTTTTCAGGGGTTTCCACTTTTGCTTCTTCCTCATTTTTCTCTTGCTGCCGCCAAGTAAGAAGTGCCTTTCACCTCCCGCCATGATTCTGAGGCCTCCTCAGCCATGTGGAACTATAAGTCTAATTAAATCTCTTTTTGTTCCCAGTTTCAGGTATGTCTTTATCAGCAGTGTGAAAATGAACTAACATAACTTTTTTGCAGGCTTGTAAACATCCATATATATACAACACTAAATTTGATGCTGAGTATATAGTAGATTTTTAATACTTATGTGTAGCTGACAGTTTGACTGTGAAACTCAGTTGATTCCAGTGAAAAATGGTGTGTTGTGGGGGAAAGCCCACCTAGACCCAAATTGGTCGAATCCTGGTAGTGGTCCTTATTGGTGGTGTGACTGCAGCACTAGCTGTTTAATATTCTTGAGTCTTAATTTAAAATGAGATAGCAATACTAGCTTACAGAACCATTGAAGAGACTAAATGGAATGGCATATGTGAAAATGTCTGGTAACTTTATTGTAGCTGGTACCTTTACCTGACTACCTTCCTCCCATCCCTTCTGCTGGCCAGTGGCAGGGGTCATGAGGGGCACCATATGCAGTTGTCTATATTCAAGCTATGGGTGCTGCAGAGAAGAGAGCCCATTAAAATTTGATGGTGTTCCCAGGAGCTGCTGGGCTGGAGAGGTAAAATGGAAGAGAAGAGAAAGAATAAGAAATAAGAATAATCAGAAATTTTGCAGCTTTTGAAGAAGGAAGGCACAGGCTTATGGTTTATGATCTGTTTGTATGCGTGCCTGCCTATGTGTTGTATTTATTCCTGCCTGAGGTTACATCAAAGTACATCCGCATCTATATTTCATACTCATCCTCCATACCATATATTCTCCTAAGGAGAACTCTTGAATGTGAACTGTGTGGCAATGGTGTTTCCTTTGCAGCATGCTTGCTTTATCAGTGATTTTGTTGAAAGAATTTAAAAGCCTTTTCCTTCCTTTGGAGAAACCATAACTTATTTGGATAAACTGCTCCAGAATGGGATTCCCCTGTCTTTTCTGTTCGTATCCTTTCTGCCTTTTACCAATCCGTGCCATGATGTTCTGTTGTGTGGGAACCAGTCTAAGACTTGGCTTCCTAGGGAGCTAGCCCCCTTCCTCTGTACCCACTTAGCACTTATCTGCATTTTCCCTCCATCAGCAGGCATTTGTGTCCCCTCTGTGTTATTCTCGTGGCCCTCTGGTTTCTTCACAGAGATTGAGGGCAGGGATCGTGTTCTCCTTTCCCTGTTCTCTAGGGTGACTTGTGTATATATTCTTTTTTTTTTTTTTTTTTTTTGAGACGGAGTCTCGCTCTGTCGCCCAGGCTGGAGTGCTGTGGCCGGATCTCAGCTCACTGCAAGCTCCGCCTCCCGGGTTCACGCCATTCTCCTACCTCAGCCTCCCGAGTAGCTGGGACTACAGGCGCCCGCCACCTCGACCGGCTAGTTTTTTTGTATTTTTTAGTAGAGACGGGGTTTCACCGGGTTAGCCAGGATGGTCTCGATCTCCTGACCTCGTGATCTGCCCGTCTCGGCCTCCCAAAGTGCTGGGATTACAGGCTTGAGCCACCGCGCCCGGCTGTATATATTCTTAGACCCATAATAGATGCCCAGCAAATGCCAGATGAGTGAGAGGTGAAAAGCAGGGTTCTATGCAAATCTGTCCATGGAGCTGGGCAGGGCGGGAGGTATGGGAACCATGAGCCCAGTTTACGCCTTATCCTCCATGTTCACTTATACTCTGCCCAGGGTGTGTTTACTGTTCCTGAGCCCAGGTGGCAGGCATAAGAATCTAGGTTATAACCAAACCTTAGGCCCAGGAGCAGTGAGAGTATGGGTTCTAAGCTCTTAGTCCAGCTATGGGACTGAGGCTGAAGGTAGAAAAATAGCAGGGCATGGTGGCTCATGCCTGTAATCCCAGCACTTTGGGAGGCCAAGGTGGGTCCATCACCTGAGGTCAGGAGTTTGAGACCAGCCTGGCCAACACGGTGAAACCCCATC
Organism: Piliocolobus tephrosceles; assembly: GCF_002776525.5. Taxonomy (NCBI): domain Eukaryota; kingdom Metazoa; phylum Chordata; class Mammalia; order Primates; family Cercopithecidae; genus Piliocolobus; species Piliocolobus tephrosceles. The sequence goes on from NC_045434.1 coordinate 38,119,814, forward strand.
TCTACTAAAAATACAAAAAATTATCCTGGCGTGATGGCGTGTACCTGTGATCCCAGCTACTCAGGAGGCTGAGGCAGTAGAATCACTTGAACCTGTGAGGCAGAGGTTGCAGTCAGCCGACATTGCTCCATTGCACTCCAGCCTGGGCAACAGAGGGAAACTTCGTCTCAAAAAAAAAAAAAAAGAAAAAAGAAAAGAAAACTGGATGACATGGAGTGGGGTTCTTTGATCAGGACTCTGAGGAGGCTGGTGTGTTTCTCCCTTCCTCTTTCAAAGGTAGCCCACATCACTTAGCCAGTTAACTTGGAGGAGTCTATTTTCTGTTTGCGTGTTTGTTGTTTTTTGTTTAAAATATATGATGTGTTAATATGGCCAATTGTTTGCATGACACAGATTTCTTTTTCTTTTCAATCAGTCTCTTTTCCCCTCTCCCCCCTCTTCCTGGACAATTAGCAAAGTGTTTGGTCTTTGGTTTGGATGAATAATTGATTCACAAGCTTTGTGAATGATTCATGGCCCATATGCTGGGGCAGCAGGATGTGGTGTATGGGTGTGTGGCAGCAGCACCTCGTTACGAAGGTCAGGCTTCTCCCTAGCTTGGATCAGGGGCTGTGCAGGCCACCTCCAGGGGCAGAGCAGGTTGCACGTGGTCTTTCTCTCAGATTCTCTCTAAGGGAGAGTGTTGGAGCTTCTTCCAGAAAAGCAAGGTTCTCTATGAGTGTATACCTTCCAGACCAGTGATTCTGGTTTGGGTCAGATTTGTCAAACTGGAGTTTTCTCCTTTAAGCCAACACTTCACTCTCCCCAAGCTGAATAGCTGATTTGATTTTCAAAGCATTTGAGGAAAGGAGATACCTTGCCTGCCTTCTCTGCTACTGCACTAATTTTATTTCTTTGTATATCTCCTTCACTGGAGATAGAGAACACCTGGTTACCATTCGCTTCATAGGTCTCCCTTGGCTTTGAAGGCTATTATTACCTACTTGCTTGATTGAGGCAGTGGGACTGTTGCCTGGCCTGTGGAGGAGTGGCATTCCATATCCAAAAAACCTCTCAGTATTTGAGACTTCTGAATGTGTCCTGGTCTTTAGAAGCTGGCTTAGGAAAAATAAGTTAGTTACATTAAGTCCTGAACCAAGTTTTTTGTCTGTTAGGCAGTCAGATCCCACATTTTATTATAGGGAATCGAGACAGAGACAGGGTATGAATAAAATCCAAGACTCTGATGAAGATGTGGCAGTTTGGTGATTGATCATTTGGGCTTTTTTTAAGTAAGATCATAAAAATAGTACATAAAAATGTATTTTCTAGCATAAGTTACGATTATTGTATTTAGGTCCTTAATCCATATGGTGTTTCTTTACATGTACTGTGTGAGATATGACTATACCTATATGTTTTTCCGTCACTTCCCAACTTGATTGAGTGAATACGAATAGTACAGCTTTTGCCCGCTGATTTGTAATGTCACTTCTGTTTGTATACCAAATTCCCATATATATATGGTCTGTTTTTAGGCTGTCTTTTCTATCCCATTGGCAATCATTAATGACTATATTTTTATAAAGCTTTTTGATAACTGGTAGTGCCAGTCTTCCCCTCCCCTATTTGTCTTTAAAACTAGCTAATCTTAGGCATTATAGTTTCATATGAATTAGAACTAACTTGTCAAAATCTTCAGGTTTTTTTTTTTTTGGAAATGCAGTGGATTTATTGACTAATTTGGGGAAAATTAACATTTTCACAATGTTGAATCTTACCAATATTTCTCCATTATTTGGAATATATTCTAGACCCTATTATAGTTTTGGAGATTTTTTTCCACTTACGACTTGCACATCTTTGTTATGGTTTTTCTTCTGTGTCTTGTAATTTTATTACTCTTGTGGATGATTTAATTTTTTTCATTTCTAATAGAATGTTGCTAATGTATAGGGATGTTAGTTTTTATTTGTTGATGTTCTGTCTAGCAATCATGTAAAAGTTTATTAGTTAAAATCATGTTTGTATACATTTTTTAGATTATATAGGTAGAAAATTATGTTAACTACAAACAAGTGTTATTGTATTTGTTTCTTTCTAATTCACCTACTGTATGCTTCTTTTTCTTATCTTATTGCCCTAAACAGAACTTCCAGGAAAATATTGTGTAATGGCAGTAATAGAAGGCTGTCTTATTTTGTTTCTTATTTAAAGTTTAGCAATGAAGACAGATGTTTCTTATAGTGTTATGGTGAATACTCTTTATAAAGGAAGTAAAGAATAATTGTTAAACTAATGTCAATAATAGCGCAATATTTTCATCTAATTCATAAACTCAAAGGTTTTGGAAGTTCATTCTGTAAAAGATGAAGCATTGACATTATTGTGGGTGCTATTGAAAATTGAGCTAAAAAGTTTAGTATTAACAATAAGCTTATTTATTTTTGGAGTGATAATATACATACAGTGTTGATGAGACATGATGTATTGTAAAGTTTTTACTAAATTAAGAAACCTGTGGAACAGAAACATATAAGATGAATTGTATGGACAAAGAATTCATTATCATAGCCGCACCAAGTATGGTATTCCGCAGGTTGAAATAAAGACTATATATTGGGTACAGTCTACCCTGCTTGGGTGACGGGTGCACTAAAATCTCAGAAATCACCACTAAAGAACTTATCCATGTAACCAAAACTACCTGTACCCCCAAAACTATTGAAATAAAAATAAAAAATAAGAAGTTGTAGGCAAATAGAACCAGTAAAAAAAAAAAAAAAAAAAAGTAACAAGAATATTTAACAAGTTCATCAAAAAGTAAGAAAAGAGAGAAAGGAAGCAATTATAAAGTGAGGCAAGCAGAACCTATGAAAGTGGAAAGAAGTCCTGACTTTAATAGCAATTGAAACGAATGTAACAGATTAAACTTATTTTTTAAAAGTCAGAGGCCCTGTGACTTTATTTAATTTTTTGATCTTATGTTTAAATGACTAAGCTAAATAAAATGACACTAGAAAACTGAAAATAGAGGAGGTAGCAAAAGATATTCTAGACAAATGCCAACCAAAAGAAAGTGACTCTAACATTAAAAAAATTCAAGGTGAAAATATTGAAGGAGACAATAATGACTATTTCATTGTGATAAAAAGAAAATAATCGAAGGACATTTAAAAGTTATGCACCATCAAAATAAATGTCTATTAAAAATATAAAGGTAACTATTAGGTAAGGAGATTTCCAACTGTTTTTGAACAAAATGCAACAAAAATTTAGGGGTCTTTATGAAAAAGTTCAATATCATTTTGGGCACTTAGGTTGATTTACAAAGCAGGTCCTCAGAGGCTTAAACATTTATAAAATGTTTCCCCTCCCCCATTTGTCTTCAAATGTCTTTAAAATTGGCTAATCTTAGGCATTAGAGGTCCTAAACTAAGTTTTGAACGGTAACAGGCAGTAAAGAGAAAAAATGTATACTACAATTCTAATTTCTTAAAAATTCACCACCAACATCATCACAAAACTTTTGTAGTTTACTTACTCTGTGTATTTGAAATTTTTGATAAAACTATAATGTGTGTATATAAATATATTTTTATGTATATATGTAAAATACATTTCTGCCATATGTATACACACATTTATATTCACACATACATATGTAATACACACACCTATGCCCATGCACATATAGATGATTACCTTTATATTTTTAACTGCTCTATTATTGTCTTTTATCCTTTGTGGCTGATAGTACTTCTAATATCAACATGATTATTTCTTTTTCTTTTTTTTTTTGGGGGGGGGGGACAGAGTCTTACTCTGTCACCCAGGCCTCCAGGCAATGGTGCGATCTCAGCTCACTGCAACCTCTGCCTCCTGGGTTCCAGCCATTTTCCAGCCTCATTCTCCTGAGTAGCTGGGATTACAAGCATGCACCACACACCAGGCTAATTTTTGTATTTTCAGTAGAGACGGGGTTACACCATGTTGGCCAGCCTGGTCATGAACTCCTGACCTCAGTTGGTTCACCCACCTTAGCCTCCCAAAGTGCTGGGATTACATGCATGAGCCACCATGCCTGGCCAACATGATTATTTCTTTACAGATAACTTTTGTTTCCTCTTTCATTGGAAACACTAGCATTTTTTCCTTACTTTTGGTGCTGTAAAATTTCACTAATATGTGTCTTATATGATGGTTTTTATTTATTTTTACTTTTATGGCATTTTAAGGTTTCTATTTTTTTTTTTTTTTTTTACATTATACCTTTTTTTAAATTATACTTTAAGTTCTAGGGTACATGTGCACAACGTGCAGGTTTGTTACATATATATACATGTCCCATGTTAGTGTGCTGCACCCATTAACTCATCATTTACATTAGGTATATCTCCTAATGCTATCCCTCCACCCTACCCCCTCCCCACAATAGGACCCGGTGTGTGATGCTCCCCTTCCTGTGTCTAAGTGATCTCCTTGTTCAGTTCCCACCTATGAGTGAGAACATGTAGTATTTGGTTTTCTGTTCTTGCGATAGTTCGCTGAGAATGATGGTTTCCAGCTGCATCCATGTCCCTACAAAGGACACGAACTCATCCTTTTTTATGGCTGCATAGTCTTCCATGGTGTATATGTACCACATTTTCTTAATCCAGTCTGTCACTGATGGACATTTAGGTTGATTCCAAGGCTTTGCTATTGTGAATAGTGCCTCAATAAACATATGTGTGCATGTGTCTTTATAGCAGCGTGACTTATAATCCTTTGGGTATATCCCCAGTAATGGGATGGCTGGGTCAAATGGTATTTCTAGTTCTAGATCCTTGAGGAATCGCCACACTGTTTTCCACAATGGTTGAACTAGTTTACAGTCCCACCAACAGTGTAAAAGTGTTCCTATTTCTTCACAGCCTCTCCAGCACCTGTTGTTTCCTGATTTTTTAATGATCACCATTCTAATTGGTGTGAGATGGTATCTCATTGTAGTTTTGATTTGCATTTCTCTGATGGCAAGTGATGATGAGCATTTTTTCATGTGTCTGTTGGCTGTATGAATGTCTTCTTTTGAGAAGTGTCTGTTCATATCCTTTGCCCACTTTTCAATGGAGTTGTTTTTTTCTTATAAATTTGATTGAGTTCTTTGTAGGTTCTGGATATTAGCCCTTTGACAGATGAGTAGATTGCAAAAATTTTCTCCCATTCTGTAGGTTGCCTTTTCACTCTGATGGTAGTTTCTTTTGCTGTGCAGAAGCTCTTTAGTTTAATTAGATCCCATTTGTCAATTTTGGCTTTTGTTGCCATTGCTTCTGGTGTTTTAGACATGTAGTCCTTGCCCATGCCTATGTCCTGAATGGTATTACCTAGGTTTTCTTCTAGGGTTTTTATGGTATTACGTATAACATTTAACTCTCTAATCCATCTTGAATTAATTTTCATATAAAGAGTAAGTAAAGGATCCAGTTTCAGCTTTCTACTTAGGGCTAGCCAATTTTCCTAGCACCATTTATTAAATAGGGAATCCTTTCCCCATTTCTTGTTTTTGTCAGGTTTGTCAAAGATCAGATGGCTGTAGATGTGTGGTATTATTTCTGAGGGCTCTGTTCTGTTCCATTGGTCTATATCTCTGTATTGGTACCAGCACCATGCTGTTTTGGTTACTGTAGCCTTGTAGTATAGTTTGAAGTCAGGTGGTGTGATGCCTCCAGCTTTGTTCTTTTGGCTTAGGATTGTCTTGGCAATGTGGGGTCTTTTTTGGTTCCATATGAACTTTAAAGCAGTTTTTTCCAATTCTGTGAAGAAAGTCTTTGGTAGCTTAATGGGGATGGCATTGAATCTATAAAATTACCTTGGGCAGTATGGCCATTTTCACGATATTGATTCTTCCTATCCATAAGCATGGAATGTTCTTCCATTTGTTTGTGTTCTCTTTTATTTCACTGAGCAGTAGTTTGTAGTTCTCCTTGAAGAAGTCCTTCACATCCCTTGTAAGTTGGATTCCTAGGTATTTTATTCTCTTTGAAGCTATTGTGAATGGGAGTTTGTTCATGATTTGGCTCTCTGTTTGTCTGTTACTGGTGTATAAGAATGCTTGTGATTTTTGCGCATAGATTTTGTATCCTGAGACTTTGCTGAAGTTGCTTATCAGCTTAAGCAGATTTTGGGCTGAGACAATGGGGTTTTCTAAATATACAATCATGTCATCGGCAAACAGGGACAATTTGACTTCTTCTTTTCCTAACTGAATACCCTTGATTTCTTTCTCTTGCCTGATTGGCCTAGCCAGAACTTCCAATACTATGTTGAATAGGTGTGGTGAGAGAGGGCATCCCTATCTTGTGCCAGTTTTCAAAGGGAATGCTTCCAGTTTTTGCCTATTCAGTATAATATTGGCTGTGGGTTTGTCATAAATAGCTCTTATTATTTAGAGATATGTTCCATCAATACAGAATTTATTGAGAGTTTTTAACATGAAGGGCTGTTGAATTTTTTATTCAATGCTGGGAAGTACTTCTGAATTGCTTCTCTTCCTTTCAAATTCTCCCCTTTTCCACTTCTTAATTTTGCCTTCTCTCCATTTTATCTATTCTTTATTTCTAGCACTCATTTTTAAATGATGTTGGAACTTCTTCCCTCTATTTTTAATCTTTTCTTAATATTTTTCGTATTTTTCTTACTCTTGTGTTGATTTCTGGGAACATTGCTCAGTTCCATTTTTCACGTCTCAAATTCACCTGTTTTGCCACTGAGTCTACTTAATCATTTTAAAAGTTTTCAGTTATCAAAATGTTCAATTGCACCATCTCTGGGTAATTTTGTAAAATGCTTGCGATATTCTCACACTTTTCTCTAAGCTGGTAATTATGTATCTTCATTCTCATTGAGTACAAGTTCTTTGATTGTTGAGTTTGTTCTCTCTGTCTCTGTGGTACTGAAATTCCCCAAGTTTTTGGTGATTCTTGATTGTAATATTATCTTCTTTTTACCATGCCTGTTTGTGCAAACTTCTTGGAAGGAGAAAGCCTATGAAGCTAATAGTCTGGCAAGGGTGTGGAAGTGGTGAGACCTGCTGCTGAATGGGTCACTTTGATGACCAGTCCCCTGGGGGTAGGCATTTCCTGTTCCTCTCAGGCATAAAAAGGCAGGAGAGCACTTTCCCATCTTTCTCACCCACGTCTCCTGCCCATTGCTCCTGCTTGTGGGCAGATTTTCCTTTATTGCTGCCTGGTCTGAGAGATAAGGTGGGTTAAGGAGGAGGGTTAAAGTGAGTGCTTGATCTTTCTGCTACTGTATTCAAACTGTCACCCTGTTGGTCACCTGGATCCCATCAGATCCCAGTGTCTACCCTCTGTGGATGGGAGCACTTGTGGTGACATGCCCACATTTAGAGAGGTCATATTCTCTTCTGAGGGCTGGGAGCTGTGGTTTCTTTTTCTTTTTCTTTGTTTTTGTTTTTGTTTTGTTTTTTTTTGAGATGGAGTTTTGCTCTTGTTGCCCAGGCTGGAGTGCAGTGGCATGATTTCGGCTCACTGCACCTCCCAGGTTCAAGTGATTCTCCTGCCACAGCTTCCCGAGTAGCTGGGATTACAGGCATGCGCCACCACGCCTCGCTAATTTTGTGTTTTTAATAGAGACAGGGTTTCACCATGTTGGCCAGGCTGGTCTTGGACTCCTAACCTCAGGTGATCCATCTGCCTTGGCCTACCAAAGTGCTGGGATTACAGGTGTGAGCCACCACATCTGGCCTGTGGTTTCTTTTTAAAATTCAGATTGCATCTACTTTCTGTCCAGAGGAGATTCATCACAACATCTAGCCCAGTGAGGGTTTGTTTCTCCTTTTGCTGTCCAGTGTGGTTACTGTATGTATATAGAAAATGATTTCTAGGAATTTGGTGTAAGGAGGGAAAGGTCAGAGTGTGTGTTCAGTCTACCTGTCAGAGAAGTTGAGGCAATATTTTCTTCTAACTTCTCTGAGTCTCAGTTACTTCACATCCAAAATGAGGTGGTGATGATGATGAAGCATGAGGGTGGTGGTGGTGATCCTCAGTTAATATTTGAAATTGGAGTGTATGTCAGGCACTGTTCTAAGTACTTTACATGTGCAAACAAATCTAATGCCTCGACAATCCTTTGATGTCTATTCTATTACTATTGCCATATTGTGGATGAAGAAAGAGAGGTACAGTGAGATTAAATAATTTACCCAGATAAGGGGCTACCTACTGTATAGAATTAGTTTGAGAATTATTAAGCTAACACATGTAAGGCACTTAGCATAGAACCTGAAATATATTGGAACAATAAAAATGGCAGCTGTTATTTTTCTCAGAGCCAACAAAAGAGCTGGCTTGTAATAGGTGCTAATAAATATATATTGAGTGAATGAAAATTCACCAACCATTTCTATTCCATGCGGTTTGCAGAAGATCTTGTAGAAGTTAGTTGGACAGGGTGACCTGTTCTAGTGTTTTCTGTCGTAGTGTTTTTATGTAATGTAAAAGCTGTGTGTTTCTGGCTATTTGATTCTTACCCTACCAGCTCAATATTTTAAATGTTTACATATTGAGTTCTTGGTGCTTGAAACCATTTTAAATCTTTCTGCTTTGTCATATAATATGATTGCAAATAAATTAGGTAATGAGTTTTAAAAACTCAGTTGTGGTTAATCTTTCAGGTTCAGAGAACTGAAAAATATATTGACTTCTGCTTTAAGCAAACTTACATTCTAATTTCCATACACATATACATTACATGCATCTTTATATATACTGCATAGGAAAGATGTCCTTCATTTGCTCGTTCTGTATTGAATTCCAGCATCCAGTACATTGTCTGGCACAGAGCAGGTGTTCAATAACGTACTGCTGATTCATTGGAATCTTTTTCATGTGTTATATGTAAATGTGCATGTATATGTAAATTGGAATGCAAATCTATGCCTTCCTGGGACCCATAGTCTAGTGGAAGAGAGTAACTGTTAAGAAGCAATTGCAATACATCACTGCAGTAATGCTCTATTGAATGTATTCTGGGAGTAAGGAAGAAGGAGAAGGTGACTGTGTTTGGGAGAAAAAATCACAGAGAGGTGATATTTATTTAAGCTGAATGTTGAAGGTGGGTAGGGGATTGCCAAGGAGAACATGGGAAAGGGCTTTCAATCAGGGAAAGTGGAGGATATCACCCTATATAAAACAGACTGACTAGCAAAGTCCTGAGAATCTACAAAGTGAAAATCTGTTCAGTGATATACTGTTAATCTGAAAAGGCTTCTGTTGAATTTTGAAAAAGATCATGCAGAAGATGATAAGCATGGTTTCACAAAATGTAATATGATTTGGCAATTCTTTGCTTAAAGGCTTTCAGTGGTTTGCTGTTTTCTGTAGCAGAATACAAGATCCCTCCTGACCTGACCACATGCAGCCTGCCCTCCAGCTATACTGGACTACTTGTGGTTCCTTGAATTGTGTGCTATTTCATGCCTCCTTCCTTTTGAATGTGCTCTTTTGCATGCTGTAACACCAACCCTGCCATCCCTCTGGCTGGTATCTATTCAGCTAAGTGACTATTCCCTGACTGTGCTTCCTCCCCATTTCCCTCTACCTTCCTTTACTCAATGACCAGGCTGGCCCTGAACTTCACTCACACAGTTGATACTAGTATCTCCTCCACTACATAGCTGCTCACTGAGGGCTTGAAGGCAGGGGTTGTATCATATTCTGTTTGAACTCCTTGTGTGCCTAGCACTTAGTAGTCATTCAGCAAATATTACCAAATGAACAGATAATGATTGGACAAGCTAATTAATGAATTAATGAATGAATGGCAGATATGAAAAGAGGAAGAATTTAGGGAGACAGGCAAAATATTTCAAGGATGCCTTTAAGGCCAAATGAAGAAATGGCAGGTTGATCCATCCAATCCTTGTCACATGATCACCTTCATGGGAGGAAGAATATATTATGCCCAGTCTGCTTCCCCCTTCTGTAATGGTCCTTTTACTAATGCTTCTGGAATGGTCCGTTACTCATGCTCTGTATCAGCCTCTCAATCCAGGTGTCCCGCAAGATCTGAGTTCCACTGAAGTTTTTCTTAAGTTGAGTAAAAGTAACCTGAAAAAACTGATAAGCATTTTTCTTAGTAGAAATCCTTCCTCTGAGTGATAACCTCTGAATATTATGTATAAAACCATTACATTACTTAATGGATAAGACTCACATTAAAATTCACCTTTTCTCCACAGAAGTTAGACCCAGAGTTTAGTCTTTGCTTTTAGTGGCCACATGTGAAAGCGGTGTGCAGTGGAGCTGTATTACTTATTATAGGTCTTGTGTTAAAATAGGACAAAGGTAAAATTAAAAACCAGGATGCCTGATTTCAGGTCCCCAGTCTTACAACAAATAAACATGTTTCCTATTTGGTTCCTGTTTGGTCTCTATCCTCCTTATCATCACCATCAGTAGATGCTCAATGAACACCTCCTATTTGGGTGTGACATCCTGTTGTGTGCTGGTGATGCACAGTTAGAGCCTTCAGGTTGTTTATAATAAGGGAGATGGAGAACCTTCACAAAATGCCCCGATATAAACACATTTCCTAGATCCCTTGTGGAATTTATTGTAATTCTATACATGCCCACAATAAACATCAGAGGGCTTTGAGTAGGTGCCTCATCATCAGGAATGCCCTGTATCCTCATCTCCCAAACCATGGCGCAGGGCTGATTCCCCTGTGTTTACTACCCTAATCTCTGTGCTGTGTGGCAACATGGTGTTATATATGGCTTTTATGTGGTAGCTTGTATTCCTTGTATGCCTGGCACTTAGTAGTTATTCAGCAATATTTGATGAATATTGAACAAATTAACAAATGGCACATATGAAAGGGAGAGAATTAGGAAGGCAGGTGATGGGGCTCAGAATATGCTCCCTAAAATATGTCACCTTGGCATACTCAATGTTTTAAGCTAAAGGAATTTGAAAAACAACGTGTGCAGGAAAGACTCTCTGGCCTTCCCCTGAAACAGTTCATAGAACGCTCATGTGAGAGGTGCCCTCCCACCCCTGGAGGAAAGGAGCATCCTGATCCCCGAAGACAGAGGGATCCTGACAGGGATATGAACAAACAGACCTCACAAAGTCTCCCCTAATTTACTGTACTTAGCCCACACCATTTTGTCCTATTGTATTTTTCCATAATTTTTCACTCTTCATCAAACCTGGTATTAAAACAGTCAGGTATAACCATTTCTTGGGGTCTTCATTTCCTTATGAAGGCTCCTGTGTCATATAAAAGTTATACAGGTTAAACATCCCTAATCCCAAAATCCAGAATCAGGAAATGCTCCAAAATCTGTAACTTTTTGTAACGTGGTATTTAAAGGAAATGCTCATTGGAGCATTTCAGATTTTGGAGTTTTGGATTCGGGATGCTCAAGTGGTGAGTATAACACGAATATTCCCAAATCAAAAAAAAGACCCAAAATCCAAAACACCTCTGCTTCCAGGCATTTTGGATAAAGGATATTTAACCTGAATTAAATAAATCTATATGTTTTTCTTTTGTTAATTTGTCTTTTGTTATAGAACCCCAGCTGAGAACGTGGAAGGGTAAAAGGAAAAGGTTTTTTCCTCCACTACATGGGCAAAATATTACAAGGATGTTCTTAAGGTCCTAAAAAACCTTAAGATTTAACAGGTTTTTAGGCAGAAACGTACTTTTCATTTTGAAAGAAGTTGAAGCTTTATATCCAACATTATATATGTGTAACATAATAACAGTTAAAGATACACTTAAAAAAAGATGGAGAGAATTTCTAAGGAATAGGGTTTTAGGAGCTAGAGGTACTAGGAGCTATGAGTCTCTCAGTTAGATAGGTAGACAGTGAAAAAAAAGTGGGGAAGGGGATGATTTGCAGTTTGATGGTAACAGGATCGTTGAGAGCAGCACCAACAGAAGTAAATTGATGCTCATCTCCCAGATTAGTTGAGAACAGCCTAATTAGCTAATGAACAGTTCCAGTCCTATGTTCTGAAAGGCTCTGTTTCTGGGCAAGCTGCAGTGCTAAGCAGCAGCTGCTAAAGCATGTGGACATGCTAACACCAAGCAGAGGAGCACATGTTATGTTTTGACCTGCAAAGGCTTGTCTTTTTGAGTCACACATTCTTCAAGGAGTATTAGAAATCTTGTTTCTTCATATAACAGAGAAGTAGCAGTCACAGTAGCATGAACTCTGGAGTCAGACTGCCTGGGTTCAAATCTCAGCTTTGTCACTTACTAACACAGTGATCATTGCCTCTTGGTCTCTGCATCCTCATGTAGGCCCTTGCTCCCCACCATTCTATCAGGTTTGGTCTGGGTGACCAAGAGAACACGGCAGAAGTGAGGGTGTGGCTTCTGAGGCTAGGTCCTAGCAGACATTGCCACATCTTCCTTGCTCTCTTGGATCACTTGCTTGGTGGGGAAGCAGGTTACCATATCATGAGGAACTCAAGGAGCCCTACGGAAGGTCACATGATCAGGAACTGGAGACTCCTGCCAAAGCCATGAGTAAGCCGTCCTGGAAACCCAGAATAGTCGAGCGTTCAGATAACTGCAAACCCCAGCTGACAGCTTGACTGCAACTGTGGTTGGCTTCTTGACTGCAACCTCATGAGAGATCTTGAGCAAAAGCCCCCCACAAAAACACTCTCAGGTTCCTGACATGCTAATTGTTGTTTTAAGCCACCAGGTTTGCTTTTCAGAAATGTTAATAGATAATTAAAGCAAAAGACTTTGTAAAGAACTAGTTTAAAGGATGTTGTTAACAACAGACTTGACTTGATGAAGAAATAGCAGCTGGTTTGGCTTTGTGTCTCCACCCAAATCTCATCTTGAATTGTAATCCCCACAATCCCCACGTGTTAAGGGGGAGATCAGGTGGAGGTAATTGAATCATGGGGGCGGTTTCCCCCATGCTGTCCTCATGCTAGTGAGTGAGTTCTCACGAGATCTGATGGTTTTATAAGGGACTCTTCCCTATTGCCTCAGCACTTCTCCTTCCTGCTGCCTTATGAAGAAAGTGTCTTGCTTCCCCTTTGCTGTGATTCTAAGTTTCCTGAGGCCTCCACAGCCATGCTGAACTGTGAGTCCATTAAAACTCTTTCCCTTATAAATTACCCAGTCCCAAGCAGTTCTTTATAGCAGAGTGAAAACAGACTAATACAGTGGCATACCTTTTAATTTCTTGATGTATGGAATACCTTTAAAGTGATGTTCCCTAAAGTAACTTTTGTGGAACACTAGTCCTGCAAGATGCTCCATATATAAGGGGTTTGATATGTCTGTTAGTTTGGGAAATGCTGCATACTAGATCTCCTTCTTGGAAATACACATTGCTCATAAGCATATTAAAGAATCTAAACAAGTCTTAAGTGAAGGATTTTTTGTTTGTTTGTATAGCCCATTGTTTCCTAAACTCATATTGCCAAGGAATTTTTAAAGTCAAATGTCACATAGTAAAATATTAGAGAATACTCTAAGAAATGTTGTCCTATAGCACTGAGTCTCAGACTCAAACACAAGATTGCTGGGCCCCACTCCCCGTGTTTCTAATTCAGATAACCTGGGATAGGGCTTGAAAATTTGCATTTCTGATAAGATCCCTGTGGATGCCGATGTTGCTGATGGGTGTGTACGTCGGGAGGGGACCATACTTTGGGAACCACTGTTCACTAGGGTTTCAGGTTCCTTAGCTTAAAGAATGAGCATGCAAATGGCCAATAAGCACATGAAATGATGTTCAGCATCTGCTATGGACTGAATGCTCCTGTCCACAAATTCATATGTTGAAACCCCAATCCCCAATGTGACGATATTTGGAGGTAGGGTTTTGGGGAGCTAATTAGTTCATGAGGGTGAAGCCCTTATGATGGGAATAGTGCTCTCAGAAGAGCCATAAGAGAGCTTGCTTCATCTCTGTCATGTGAGAACACAGTGAGAAGATGGTTCTCTGAAGACTGAGAAGAGGGTCCTCGCCAGGAACCTAACTGGCTAGCACCTTGATCTTGGACATCCCAGCCTCCAACGCTTTGAGAAATAAATTTCTGTTGTTGAGGCCACTCAGCATATGGTATTTTTTAAAGCAGCCAGAACTGAGCAAGACAACATCATTTGCCATTAGGAAAATGCAAATAAAAACCACGATAAGATACCACCTCACACCCATTAGGATAGTTATGAAAAAGACAGACAATAACAAATATTGAGCAGGAATATGGAGAATTTGGACCCTCACACATTGCTGTTGAGAATGTGAAATGGCACAGCCTCTTTTAAGCTCCTTAAAATGTTAACATAGACCATATGACCCAGCTATTTCACTCCTAGAAATTTTAAGAGTCATAACATATACCCATACAAACAGTTGTGCATTAATGTCCATAGCAGCGTCATTCGCAATAGACAAAAAGTATCCCAAGTGTCTATCAGCTGATGAATGGGTAAACAAAATGTGGCATGTCAGACAATGGAATACTACTCGACTATGAAAAGCAATAAAGTACTGATACTTGTTATAACGTGGGTGAACCTGGAAAACAAAGACATTCCTCACAACAGGCTACATATTGTATGACTCCATTTATATTAAAAAGTTCAGAATAAGCAAATCCATAGAGAAAGGACGTACAATAGTGGTTATGAAAGGCTGGTAGAAGTGAGGTGGGGGAGTTGACTGGTAATGGGTTTGGAGGTTTTTTTGGATTGTTGAAAATGTCCTAAAATTAGATAATGGTGATGGTTGCACAATCCTGAATATACTAAAAAAAAACCCCACTGAATTGTACGCTTTAGAAGGGTAAATTTTGTGGTTGTAAATTATAACTCAATAAAGCTGCTATAAAAATGCATATAGCTTCTAAATTAGCACGGCAACAAAAGTACAAATATCCAATTACAGTATACATTGTAATTTTATTGTAACCTATAAGGTGCCACAGGCATACTACCAATGGTGGCAGTGGTGGGTTGGTGCAAACTGAAAATTTACATGTAGCTGGCATTTTAGCACCCTTCTCTCCCTCCTTCATTCCTGTGAAGATAATAAATGTTTATTGTTGTTTTATTGTGGCCCTGAGTGAGCTGTGGAGTGGTGGGGAAGCAGCAGGCTGACCCCGGACAGTTTGCTAATTAGAGAGAGTGTAAAACCTGCTTCAGAATCTGTCATTCACATGGGGCAGCAAATGACAGAGCAATTTAAAGGGTCACCGTTCCCAGGGTATGGCTGTTTGTTTTGGTCATTGTGGTTGGTCATTTTGCATTTTAAGAATGTTTGGAGCCTTAAGCTAGCACAGTGGCTCTCCAAGCTTTAGCGTGCATCAAAATCTTCAGAGGTTCTTGTTTAAAATGAAAAATTTGGCCCTACCCCCAGAGGGTAAGGAGTCTGCCTGTTTAGCAAGCACTCAGATAATTCTGATGCAGGTGGCTCATGGACCACGGTGAAAACATTTCAGCTCAAAAAAACGTCTTGCTATGTTGGGGGTGTACATAAATATGCATGCGGCTGATCTAACCAACCCCAGGATAGTAGTTACTCCCAGAAGGAGGGGACGAAAACAGGTCCGGTGGAGCCTTACCTGTGTCTGAAATGTCTAGGTTTTTAAAAACATGATTTGAAAGAAATAACAGAAAATATTAACCCCTATTACATATAAGACCATGTTTGTTGTGTCTTTTGCCTTATTTTTTGACTATTTGAAATAGAGTATATAAAAGTATTTTGTCATATTTGGCATTTTAGATGTTCGTCCATTCCAGGGACTCAGTGCACTGAGGCAGGAAGGACAGCAGTCCGGTTGGTGGGCTCCCTGTGTCCTGCAGGGCCGTGGGGGGTGGCCGTGCTCCCAGCTTGGAAGCCCCCCACACTGAGGTGGGAGATTTCCTCCTTCCACGTGACAGTGTGGTCTTGACTATTCCTGGCTCCACACAAGCTGTCCCTCAGGACAGGGGTCAGGAGCTCAAGAAGCTGGAGGATAGAATTTCTCCTGAGAGAACAGGAAGGAGAGGAGGCAGGGGGAAACCATAGCCTGCCCGCTTTATCTGGTCGGACTTCTGTTCAGGGAGTTTGGGTGAATTCCATATTGTCGCCTGCCTTTCTTTTCCCTCATAGCTTTCAAGATCCCTTTCATTTCCCCCTGTCTCCAGGAGAGACAATTTTTTTTTCTTGGCCCAAGGCTCCCCCAGGGGCCCTCAGTCCAATTACTTTCTTTGCTGTTCCTTCAGGAATGTTCTTTGTGTGATCCCCTTACACTGAAATGTAGATGAGAGCATCACGTGTGCCTCTAGGGGGTTGGGGGAGGAGCCTAAGGAACCCAGAGAGCCATCCTGAGATGTGGGGAGAGGACTGGGGTGCTGCAGGAAAGCGGGATGACTGGCCTGTGTCGAGAGGGACACCGTGGGGGAAGCAGCAGCTGCCCCAATAGTCTTGTAGATGGAGAGTTCACCTCTAGCAGATGTCATGGTTTGGAAGGGGATGTGTGCCAGGTTGTCCAGTTTCACAGCAGTCTCAGGCCAGTTGGGAAGCCTGGCAGTATGTGCCATCCCTGAGCAAGAGGTAGGCTGGCAGAGAGGACTATGGCCCGAAAGTTAAGAGCCCTGGGCTCTTGCTAGCTTCTTCCTTCCTCGAACCTCTGCCCTGCTGTGTGAGAGCAGGTAGTGCCCCTCCTCTGCCTTATGGAGTGATGAGAAGGAATTAGGGCACTTGGAAGATGCTGATTTCTAATCCTCTAGTTGCCACCAGGCCTCAGCCCCCTTCCTCACCCCCTTCATTTTCCTGCTGCCCTTGAGCTCTTCAGATAAGTCCCTGCTGGAGCCCTGCCTTCTGTTTTCTATCTCACATTGTCCGCTTTCCCTTCCCAGACCTGCTGTCCTGTGTTGAAAGTTTCTAAAGTTATGTGAGGGACTGTTTGAGGCTAGAGTGGAAGGGGGCTCCTAGTAGACACCACCACCCACCCATTCTGTGTCAAGCATGGGGCCAGCTGCTGCAGTGATAAACACACCCTCTTCTTTACACAAAAGAGCCATGCAGACAGTGCACATTCATCAGCTCCTATTCTGCCTCTTCATGACAACTGTCCACCTCTCAGGACATGAGGTGCTCTGGATATCAGGGTCGGGCCATTTCAAACCCCGGGGCTTTGGTGTCTGGTGTTAGCCTGGGGTAGGAAGTAGTGACCCAGGCACTGGGCTCACCCCTTTCCTGCATTCTTTATACCTGACAGTTTCTCAAGTCCTGCCTGTCCTTTCAAATCAAGCAATCTCTTCTTCCCTTTGATGTCATCCTCCCAGCCATCAGCCTACATCCTCATTGCCTGATAACTTAGATGATTTAAAGCCTCGCTGGTTGGCTTCTTGGTGTCATTTTCTCCCCAGCTTCAGTCTGTTGACAGCCACGAGAATCTCGCTAAAGCCCTTCTACAGCAAGGCGCATCCCTACATGGGAACCCAAAACATCTCCCTTTTTCCTGTTGCCCCCTCTGCTCTGTTCTCTGTGGCCTTTGAAGCCTTTCTCAGCACCGATGCTGCCTGAACTCCAGCAGTGCTCATGCTTGTCCCCGACTCTGGCCACTGATGCCACCTGAACTCCAGCGGTGCTCATGCCTGTTGCTTTGGATTTCTCACCCCTGTTCATAATCTGCGCTCCTCTGGAATCCTCTAGCCTCCCCTCTTTCCCATGCTTCTTTCAAAGTCTTTCACGATGACATGGGCTGGTGCATTTGCATTCAGACCCTCCGTTCACTAGAACTGGAAGGGGCCTTGGAGGTCCTTGAGTCCAGCTTCTCTCCAGAGCCCCAGCGAGGGGCAGTAACCTGCCGCTGACTACACACCGGGTTATTCCAGGACCAGACCTCTCCTAGTCCAGCGCTCCTTCCACCACACCATGCTGCCCAAAGATGTAGAGGAAGCATTCTCGCCCACAGCTGACTGGGATGTTGTCATCAACAGCCGCAGAGATGCAGGGGGAGTAAATAACAATGTTTGTGGAGGCCTTCTTATTCATTGCATTTGCGATGCAATTAGCACTTTATTATAGCTTGTTCTCATTCTTATTGTCAGTTCCACACATTGAGCCCTTTATTTTATCAGAATATAACACTGCCTCGTTTGCTAATTACCTCATGCATAGAAGTCAAAAGTGTCTTAAATATCTTTTATAGCCCACAGCATCTCCTGAAGTTCTAGGCATACAGGAGAACTTACTATCTGCTTGCTTATTCACTGGGTTTCAAAGACAATTTTAGGCAAGTCTCACGTTTGAGCCATTAGTTGTGATGAAGACCTGTCCACTCACAGCATTATCGGCTTTGCCTTAATTTTCCATCTGAGGCTTCCTAGAACCTCCTGGTTAGAGGAAGGTATACTTTCCCCTCTGTTCCCATAACCCCCCCACCTTTTTTTTTTTTTCCTAGTCAGGGTCTCATTCTGTTATCCAGGCTGGAGTGCAGTGGTGCAATCTCAGCTCACCACAGCCTCCGCCTCCTGGGCTCAAGTGATTCTCCTGCCTCAGCCTCCTGAGTAGCTGGGATTACAGGCACGTGCCACTACCACCCAGCTAATTTTTGTATTTTTAGTAGATATGGGGTTTCACCATATTGGCTAGGCTGGTCTTGAACTCCTGACCTCAAATGATCCCCCTGCCTTGGCCTCCCAAAGTGCTGGGATTACAGGTGTGAGCCACCGTGCCCAGCCTCCATAACACTTTATTAGTATCTTTATTGTTGCTCATATCCTATGGATAATTACAAACAGACCCCTGCCTCCTCCTGTGTTTCGGGGGACATTAAGAAGTCTTTCCTTATATGGCCCGTAGGCTACTTTGTCCACACAATGTCTTGCACGTGGTTGTGCTCATACATGGTTGTTGAACTGAATGTTATGAATAATGACAGAGTTAACAGTAGCTTACCCTCATGTGGTTTATCTGCACAACCCAGGGCTTTCTTCCACAATGTGGCCAAACCCCAGACTGGGACTAAGGCCAGGCTAGGAGGGTTTGGGATGATTTCCAGATGAGCAAAGATAGTTTTGTGTCTCAGAATATGTCTCTAACCGCATCTCAAAACCAAATACAATAAATTACTTTCGTCTTACCCATCATGTTTAGTTGGCTAAGCCTCTTCCTCTGTCAGCCCAGATAATGAAGAGATGGCATTTTTATTGTTTTCTCTGTGGCACAGAGAATGAAACAAGTTCCCAGGTAACAAGGCACAGCAGCATTTTTCAAATCCCGAAACTGAGATGGTCTGGGAAGGACAGGCACGTCTAGGAGAAACAGAAAGGAAAAACCAGCCGGAAAGGGGAATCATTCTTCATCGATCCCAAGCCTCTGAGAGCTGGAAGGTCTTATTTCATTTTACAAATAAAATAGTCAAAGCCCCATAAAGGAAAGTAGCCTAAAGCCACAGGGATGGTGAAGGAGTGGGGTCAGGATGAGCAGAAAAAGCTCTGGACTCTTGAACTGCTGCTGCAACCACCTGGTGTGGGTTTTCTTAATGCCACAGCTCCATCAGGTTCCTAGGAAAGATGTCACACAACCAGGCTGTCAAAAGGGCTTTGAGGGCATTAAGAAAGGAACAGAAGTAGATGGATTAGAATGGGCATGTAGGGTACCAAGGGGCCAGAGTGAGAACGAGGAAGGGCTGAAGAGAGAGGGATCGGTCGTATTTGCTTCTGTTTCTGAATACTTTCCCTTTCTGGAAAGAGAATCAAGTGAATAGAAGAAGCCTAAAATCATGCCACAGATTGGCAGGGGTGGTTGGGTGTAGACACAACAGCTCACCTTCAAGCTGCTTTCACATTCATTCATCTCTTTCCCTTATAATGATGATGCTGCCTCCCGCTTTTGGAACTTTCTGGAAACTTCTGAGAAGTAACTGTCTAAAGGGGGATGATGGGAGAGGGGGAGTTGCCCATGGGTTCCCATCGTGCTTGCTGGAGCAATGGGTGTTGGCAGATTTTTTCAGAAGGAGTTTGTCAGCAGTGGAGTGGGGCTGGGAAGAAAGCCACAGGGAGGCAACAGGCGCAGGCATGGAGACCAGAGCAAGCAGTGTCCGTGGAGAATGGCATGCATATCATGGCAACTGCTGGAGTGAGCGTGGAGTGGAGCATGGGCGAGAGTGGAGGTGAACAGGCAGGCAGGAGCTCCAGGCCTGTGTACTGTGGTGACACATCTGGATTCTACTGAGGAGACAATAGAGGGCCATGAAAAGGCTTAAAGTGAGGTGGTGGTAGAATCCTTGGCTACATAGACCTCCCAGCACTCAGAGCCTTGGAATCTTGCCATGGTCGTACGTGTGTGTGTCGCGGGTAATTAGGGAGGAAGGGGTGAGGCTGAGCTAGGACCACCAGTTAGGACACCATCTTTACTGTCTAGAATATACTGAGGGCTATGACCTGGGCTGTGTCAGTGGGACCAGAGGAGGGGACAGATACGAGAAATACTTAGGGTCTTAAACTTGGGGGATTAGAGGGAAGAATCCAAGATGAATCCCAAGTGTAGGGGAGGGTGGCTTTTTTCACCCTGGATGAGGAGCAGTCTGGTATGGAGAGGGGATGAGGGTGGCCCTGGCTTTGGGTGTGTCTTTTGGACTGGGTGTGGTGCCCTATAGAAGGGCTGGAGCTCGGGACAGGTCTGCGTGGACACCTCGATTCATCGCTGCATGATTGATAGTTGAAACCATAGACATAGGTCAGATTGTCCCAGTGAAATGGCAGAGAGAGAAGAGGGCAAGGACAGGCTCCAGAGGCCCTGAATCAAATGGGTATGGAAAATATGGAGGGCCTGGGATGGAGGCTGAGAGGGACCTGGCAGGAGGGGTGGGGGCAGATTAGTGGAGACCATTAGCAGGAAAATGAGGGAGAAAGTTTCCAGAAGGGAATGGTTACCAGGTTCAAATATGAGGGAGGAATTCACTGCTGGCATTTGTTTGAGAAGCCCTGACTTTTTTCTTTTCCCTTGTTAGAAAGAAATGCTTTTTTTTTTTTTTTTTTTGGGGTAGCAGACAATAACATAGTGGAATGGAATCATGATTGTTCCATGTCTCAGAATCCGTATGTTAAGTCCCTTGTCAGATAGCAGGGAAACAGTCATCTTTGGGCAGTTTGTACTGAGAGGGAGAGGAGGCCAGGTGTGAAGGATCGGCGCCTTAATTTTAGCAAGGCTCTGAGCTCCTTGGAAGGCAAGCTTTATTTCTACATAAATAGAAAGTATTATTATTATTACATCCTCACGCTGTATCAGCACCAAACACTGGAGTCCTCAATACTGTATTTATTTCTCTGGGCTTTTGGAGGGGTGGGGAAGAAACGGGACATTTAGGTTGCTAAGTGATTGTGCTTGCTTCTAAAAATAATGAGATTCCCCAGTGGCTCCTTCTTCTGTGTTTTGCTTAGAGTTAGAGGATGCCAAGGTCAAGTTATAGATGACAGGCTGTGTCTCCAGGTGGCCTCAGGGCATCCTGTTGAGGAAGGACAGGGTAAACTCTCCCTCTCTGGTCCTCCCACCTGCATCCCCTTAGGGCCCACTACTTTGGGAAATTGCAGGAAAAACTGGGCCTCCCCCCTGTTTGGATTGAAGAGCCTCGCCTAGGCAGTCAGCCTCAGTGGTTGCCATGGTGATGGTGGGTGGTTGGTGGGGTGGTGATGCAGCGTTTGGCCTGTGCAGCTGAGGTCCCCAATGCAGGCTGCTTGGAGCCCAGGCTTCTGAAGCTTTTGACAGTTTGTTTAGGATTCCAGAGGGTCACTTGCTGCAGTGTTGAAATCTTCAGACAGACCCGTCAGCTCAGCCAGCTGAATCCTTCATTGTTGAATATGCATCTCACACACCAAATTTTGGCAGGCGCTCATGGAATTAGGAGCTCCACAGCAACCTTGATGGGGGAAGGGGTATGCAAAAAAGTTCTGTGCCGGGGAGAGGGGCTGGGATCACAGACTCTGAGGACAACAAAAGGCCAGAGGCCCTTAAGATCGTCCAGTTCATCAACACCTTCAGCAACATCCCTGATAGCTGGTCACCAAGCTTCTACTTGGACCCTCCTTGTGATGGGGAGCTCACTACCGGGCAAGGCACACAACTCCATTGTTGAATAGATTTTATTTTTTTCCCCTGTCTCCTTCACTTCTTTCGTTGCTCCCTCATTCTCTCTATCCTTCCTTCCCCCCTCCTTTCCTTGCATCCTTTCATTTTTTTGGCAAAATTCTGGCCCCTTCTAATTTGATTCACTGACTCAAGTTATGCCAAGAAGGAAAGCAGTGTAAGCTTTCATCCAAGTGACAACCACTTGCTACCCAACAAAACATTCATACTTTTCTCAGCTACTTCTGACATTATTTCAAGACCCCTTATTTCCCCATCCCCCAAATTTCTCCATATTGCTCTTAAATATGACACCCAGAATGGACCACAGTACTCGACTGGTCTGACCAATGCTGAGGACTTTAGGGTGACACACATGTTTGTGAACAGTCTGAGATGATTTTGTAGCCCCCTCCTCACTCCGCTGGCTGATACGAAGGCTGTGATTCTCTGTCATTCCCAGATCTTTTACATATGAGCAGCTGATGCTGGGCTCTACATTTGTACTTTTTTGATTTTGTCATCTAAGCTGTTGATAAACATGTTGAAATGGACAGAAATGATGATGGAACACTGTGACAAAACTCTAGAGGCCTCCTTGCAGGTGGAAATTATAGTAGTATTCATAGCTTTTTTTTTTTTTCCTGTTTTTTATATCCAACTATCTACTTGTCTATGTAACCAATTAATCACTGGTCTTTTTTTTTTCCTTAGAGTATTCCATTCCATTGGGTGGATGTGCTACAGTTTGTTTATTTATTCAGCAATGGAAGGGCATTTTTTTGTTTTCCAGTTTGGGGCAATTATGAATAGAGCTGCTCTAAACATTTTTAAAAAATCTTTTCATATTTATAATTTTACTTTAAGTTCTGGAATACATGTGCAGAATGTGCAGGTTTGTTACATAGGTATACATGTGCCATGGTGGTTTGCTGTACCTATTGACGCATCCTCTAAATTCTCTCCCCTCGCCCCCACCCCCAACAGGCCCCTGTGTGTGATGTTCCCCTCCCTGTGTCCATGTGTTCTCATTGTTCTCCTCCCACTTATGAGTGAGAACATGCGGTATTTGGTTTTCTGTTCCTGTGTTAGTTTGCTGAGGATGATGGCTTCCAGCTTCATCCATGTCCCTGCAAAGGACATGATCTCATTCCTTTTTATGACTGCATAGTATTCCATGGTGTATATATACCTCATTTTCTTTGTCAAGTCTATCATTGATGGGCATTTGGGTTGGTTCCATGACTTTGCCATTGTAAATAGTGCTGCAGTAAACATATGTGTAGATGTGTCTTTATAGTAGAATGAATTATATTCCTTTGGGTGTATAACCAGTAATGGGATTGCTGGGTCAAATGGTATTTCCAGTTCCAGATCTTTGAAGAATCACCATACTGTCTTCCACAATGGTTGAACTAATTTACATTCCCACCAACAGTGTAAAAGCATTCCTATTTCCCCACAGCCTTGCCAGCATCTATTGTTTCTTGACTTTTTAATAATCTCCACTCTGACTGGCGTGAGATGGTATCTCATTGTGGTTTTGATTTGCATTCCTCTAATGATCAGTGATGCTGAGCTTTTTTTTTTTTTTCCATATGTTGGCTGCGTAAATGTCTTCTTTTGAGTCGTGTCTGTTCATATCCTTTGCCCACTTTTTGATGGGATTTTTTTTTTTCTTGTAAATTTGTTTAAGTTCTTGCAAATTCTGGATATTAGACTTTGTCAGATGGTAGATTGCAAAAATTTTCTCCCATTCTGTAGGTTGCCTGTTTACTCTGATGAGAGTTTCTTTTGCTGTGCAAAGCTTTTTAGTTTCACTAGATCCCATTTGTCAATTTTGGCTTTTGTTACCATTGCTTTTGGCATTTTCATCATGAAGTCTTTGCCCATGCCTGTGTCCTGAATGGTATTGCCTAGATTTTCTTCTAGGGTTTTTGTGGTTGTAGGTTTACGTGTAAGTATTTAATCCATCTTGAGTTAATTTTTGTATAGAGTGTAAAGAAGGGGTCCAGTTTCAGTTTTCTTCATACAGTTAGCTAGTTTTCCCAGCACCATTTATTGAATAGGAGATCCTTTCCCCACTGCTTGTTTTTGTCAGGTTTGTTAAAGATCAGTTGGTTGTAGAAGTGTGGTATTATTTCTGAGGTCTCTGTTCTGTTCCTTTGGCCTATATATCTGTTTTGATACCCAGTACCATGGTGTTTTGGTTGCTGTAACGTTGTAGTATAGTTTGAAGTCAGGTAGTGTGATGCCTCCAGCTTTGTTCTTTTTGCTTAGGATTGTCTTGGCTATACAGTGTCTTCTTTAATTCCATATGAAATTTAAAGTAGTTTTTTTCTAATTCTGTGAAGAATGTCAATGGTATAGCATTGGAAATGGTATTGAATCTAGGAATTACTTTGGGCAGTATGGCCATTTTCACAATATTGATTCTTCCTATCCATGAAGATGGAATGTTTTTCCATTTGTTTGTATCCTTTCTTATTTCCTTGAGCAGTGGTTTGTAGTTCTCTTTGAAGAGGTCCTTCATATCCCTTGTTAACTGCGTTCCTAGGTATTTTATTCTTTTTGTAGTGATTATGAATGGGAGTTCATTCATGATTTGGCTCTTTGCTTGTCTATTATTGGTGTATAGGAATGCTTGTGATTTTTGCACATTGATTTTGTATCCTGAGACTTTGCTCAAATTGCTTATCAGTTTAAGGAGTTTTTGGGCTGAGATGATGGGGTTTTCTAAATATACAATAATGTCATCTGCAAACAGAGACAATTTGGCTTCCTCTCTTCCTATGTAAATACGCTTCATTTCTTTCTCTTGCCTGATTGCCCTGGCCAGAACTTCCAATTCCTATACTATGTTGAATAGGAGTAGTGAGAGAGAGCATCCCTGTCTTGTACTGGTTTTCCAAGGGAATGCTTCCAGTTTTTGCCCATTCAGTGTGATATTGGCTATAGGTTTGACATAAATAGTTCTTATTATTTTGAGATAGGTTCCATCAATACCTAGTTTATTGAGAGTTTTTAGCATGAAGGGATGTTGAATTTATCAAAGGCCTTTTCTGCATCTATTGAGATAATCATGTGGTTTTTGTCATTGGTTCTGTTTATGTGATGGATTATGTTTATTCATTTGCGTATGTTGAACCAGCCTTGCATCCCAGGGATGAAGCCGACTTGATCATGGTGGATAAGTTTTTTGATGTAGTCACTGGTCTTTTGAGATGATTAGTATCATTATCATCTTACTGATAAGAAAGCAGAGCCACAGAGAGGTAAAATAAGTTGCTGAAGGTCACACAGGCTCTAAATAGCAAAGTCAGTATTTGAATTTAGTGTTTTTTGTTGAGATAGGGTTTCACTCTGTCATGCAGGCTGGAGTGCAGTGGCGAGATCACAGCCCACTGTAGCCTTGACCTCCTGGGCTCCAGGGATCCACCCCAGCCTCTCTAGTAGCTGGGACTATAGGCACACTCCACCATGCCCAGCTAATTTTTTTAGTTTTATTTTTTTGTATAGATGAGGTTTTGTCATGTTGCCCAGGCTGGTCTTGAACTCCTGAGTTCAAGTGATCCTCTCACCTCCGCCTCCCAAAGTGCTTGGGTTTAAAGATGTGAGCCACTGCACCCAGCCTGAACTTAGTTTTTATTGAGTAATCCATAGAATTTTGGAATGATTGTTCAAATGGGACAAACTCACCCAGGGGTTTTGTCTACCATTGTGTCGGTGTAGCATAGGAGATTTTTGTCAAGCAGCTTGCTGAAATCCAGGGTACCATATCTTTAGCATTTTCCTAGTCTGTTTGTCCAATAACCTGTTTAAAAAAAGGAACAAGGTTAGCTTGGATCAGTTTATTCCAATAAATCTCATGCTAATTCCCAATAATAAGAAACAATGCCAATAGTGATACTAATGATCCTCACATTTGCTGAGCCCCAGCCTGTACCAGGCACTGAGCTAAGCTTGTCCAGTGCACTGTTTGATCATCCTGCTTTCTCGTTGCTCATACACTGTGTACTGATATACTGCTGAATTCTCCTGGGATTGACAGTGAGCTTACTGGTTATTGTAGAGTCTTCTGTTTGGAATCAAGACATTTGCTCAGGTTTCTAAGGCCTCTGTTTTTATCCCCAGTTTCTCACAAGCTGCTGGTTTGGATGTCTTATCAATGCTGGATCTAAGTGAGCATTTAATTTGGGAGCTGCAGGCTGGGTTCAAGTCTGGCTCTATGGCAGCTTTTTATCAGTGAAACCAACAGCAAATCACTCAGCCTTGAGCTTTGGTCTTCTCCTCTTCCAAATGGGGATAATAATCCCTATGCAGAATATTTCCACAGATGCTGAGATGCTCATATAGGAGAATGTTCATGTAAAAGTGCTTCTCAGATTTCAAAGTTGCAGACATATTTGAGTCATTGTTATTTAAAATGGTTAAGTGTTCCTACTAGTAATATCTCCTATCCAAGTTTCACTTTTAAAAGAATTTGTCCTCCCCCTTTTAGATTTTTAAAAAATATTTATAAGACACTCAGAGATATGACTGAATGTTCGTCACTAGACCCAGAAAGGGGTATACCTATCAGCTCTTGCCCCCTGAGTTGTGCTTGAGGTGGAAGAAATAGAATTTCAGACTCTAGGAGGAAAAGGTATGCTTCTAGAGGTCTCTCATCCAGAGCGAATCTTTCCCCCCTTCTGATCAGCAGAAATCATTACAGGAACAAGACATACCGATCCTGGTCAGAGGGCAGAATATACATAGCGATCTATTTTCTTCTGTTTCCTTCCACCCTCCCCCCAGCCTCAGCAGGCTAATCCGGTACCACCTGTGATTTCTTCTGATGTTACTGTGGAAGGGAGGGCTACATACAGAGAACAACCAGCTTTCCCCCCGTGGCACCTGCCGCCCCATTTTCTCATTGGGAAAACTAAGGCATGAAGGAATAGGTCAGAACTTAATGGTGCATAAACTCAGTAGAGCCAGCAGTCATTTGTCCATCCCTGGTCTTGGCATTTGGGAGATGTGATCCATTACATTGTAAACTCTAAGGGGCAGGAAATACAAGATGATGTATTTATGTAAATATAATATGTTGTAATTATATGTGTATGCAGGAATGAATGACTGAATAAGTGAAGGGAGAATTCTTTTCCAGTTGAACGGTGGCTCCTGCCAGTCTGAAAGTCATGCAGCCTTTCTTAAGCTTTATGAAGAGGAAGGCTAGAAAGAAGTTCAGAAAAACTTCTCCCATCTTTGTTCTTTAAACTCTATGTAAAGGCATGAAATGTTCTGAAACGGATGAAAACATGGTCTTAGACCAGCAAGTGATTTTGGGATAACAAAGATGTGCCTAGTTCTCTAGCTGTTGTCACCTCCTTTGTTGTGCCAGTGATGTTTACCGTGTGTCCTCCTTCACGGGAGGATACGGCCAAAGTGAAGGATGCTGCAGGGTAAGGATGCAGGATGGGTTTTCTGGCTTCAAATTCGTTATAGACTAGAGTAGCCCAGGGCATCTTCTTACTAGATGTCTCGCAGCATGGCAGCGACACCCCTGGTCCCTCTGGGGTGGATGGGGTGCAGCACACCTTGGCGAGGGGTTTACGCTAAATACTGCTGACCCCAGGACAGCAATTTCTCATACATTTTTATTCCAAAGTCTTCCTGAAAGGTACTTTTGCTTCCTCAGGTTTCCACAACAACCCCCTCTAGAGCAAGGACATAAATAAGAAAGCAAAATTTCAGGCTCCCTTTACAATCACAGTAGCTGTTAACTGCTGAAAGGGACTCAGAGAGGAGCCCCTGTGGGAGGGGGAGGCAGAGGGTGGAGCAGGCCGGCCTATCTCCCTGGGTAGCACATCTCCAAAGAATCCCCTGAGCTTTGATCTTTGTGCTCCTTGCATGATACCCAGCAGGACCTTCTCCCCCAAAGAAAGATCACTTTGTATTGAGGATCTCCTTCTTATATTGCATTTGCTTAGAGGGTGCACGGCCTCAGACCACATTTTGGGGCACTGTGGTCGTATTGAGGTCATGGAATGCTAAAGCTTCCAGTTCTGAGGGGCTCAGGTTTCTCATTAACAGAGCTAAGATCAAAGTGTGTTCAGCGTGGCTGCTGCTGCTACAGAGAAGTGTGAAACGTGGGTTTGGAAAGAGAACCAGGGATAATTTGTTAGTTTATAGCCTTTCCTAGAGTTCACACAGAATTTTTAGTACTTTCTCTCCCTCCCCTTTTTGTAACTGTGTCAGAGAAGGTGAGATCAGCAGGCTGTGAACATCCTGCAGTGTGGGAATGGGGAGCTGAGGCGTGGGTCTCTGACTCCTTGGCCCTGGGAGAAGGGATTTTGGTGCGAGCTGGGGGAGTGTTTGGGTGTCATCTTGGGGAGCATGTTGGGGAGTGTGTGGGATCAACATTCCCACCACCTTCCTCCCTGTCACCTGGGTGCTGGCTTCTGGAAGGCTCAGCCCTGCAGGTCCCTAGCAGGACTTTTCTGGCTGTGTTGTACAAAGTACCTGATTATGAGATTGCTTGGAAGGGCATGGGGAGGAGCCAGTGACAGACGTGGTGGGATCCATAGAAAGGGCTGCTGTGGAGCCTCTGCGTGTTACTCAGGAGCACCTACGGAGTTTTCTGTACAGCCTTTGTTTTGCCCTCTGGAAAATGCCACCAGGAGCTCTAACGTTACTGTGATCACCCTTTGCCGTTCAGTGCCTGCCTCCATTCCTTCTGACAGCTTTAGCTATTTGAACAGTCCTCTTGCTGACAGCTGTGTGGAGCAGGCATGTCCTGTTGGCATGCTAAGTACTCACACTCTGGGAAGATACAGATAATGAACTTCCTTTTCACCCCAGTGATTGCCTCTGAGTTCAGAACCCTGTGCCCTTGCATCAGGCTGTGGCTAAGCCTCCAACTTGCTTTGCTCCCTTGGCCCAGCATCTCTCCCCTTCCTGTCTACTTTCCCAACCACTGCTGGGAGACCTTCCTAAAGCATAGCTTTGCTCACTTATCCCCTGGGCAAAAACCATCCACGGGTCTCAGTGCTCATGAGAGGAGGGGGCAGAGCTGGCTTGGTGGCACTCTGTGGGGAAAGGACTCTGGTTATGTTAAGAAAGTGAGATTGCTGCCAAAAGGCCTCTGGGCCTGCTGTGACCAGGGTTCCAGGCCTTGAGTGAGATTCAGACCGTCCCACTTTTAAGTTCAGCTCTGGCCAGACTGCCTCTGCAGTGTTTTTGAAATGGGCACTACCTTGCAATTGTCCAGAATAACTAGGGTTTGATCTAAAGAGTGAGTTACAGGGAGATGAGAGAAGGAGTGAAGACATAGACCTGGAGAAGAGAATAATTCCAGGAGCAAATGACATTTGTCTTGGAATACTTGAAGGACAATCTTGAAGCTACACTAAGAGAAGGTTACTTTTTGTAGCTCCAAGTTCAGGGATGGGCTGTGCTGCCCTCACTGCAAGAGTACATGTAGATACTGGGATGAGCTTCGCCCAGGAACACTGTGTTCCTGGAGTTTCGGCTTGATGTTTTCTAAGATCATATCCAACTTGAAGTTTATCAGTTCACCCTTTCCTTCCACATACATTTACTGAGTACCTACTACATGCCAAGCACCTTAGTTTGTATTATACTGGAAAGGTAGCACAGGCTTTGCCCTAAGAGAACTCAGTCTATTAGGGAAAAACAGATAAGAAAATTGAATTGTGAGATAGAAGATTGAGGGAAAGGGTGGTTTGGGAACTCTTCCTGAAGCAAGTGCATGCTGAACAGTGTTGAGGAGGAACAGTTTAAACCTAGCCAAGGCGAGGTGTGTGCGAAAGCCCTGCAGTGTGAAAGCTGGGCACCTGCAGGAAACCGAAAGTAGTTCAGGTGACTGGGGGGTGGCATGTGGAGGTGTGGCAAGAGGCTGGAAGACAAGGTGGAAGCCAGATCATGACATTAGTCTAAAGTCAGCATGGAAGGATTGGAGGATTTTAAATGGGAAACTACAAGCCAGACTTGGGTTTTAGAAAGATCACTCTGGTAATGGTCTGGAGAGAAGAATGTGGGAGGAAGGGGCAGGGAGGCAGAGAGAAACCAGTAGGTATTCTTGTGAAAAATTATGAGGACGTTGGCAGTAGAGATAGAGAAATGAAGCTATTAACAGAGAAGAAGCTATAGAGTTCATACAAGACGGTCTTTTGGGAAAGACAGAAGAGGTGACATTTAAGTTGAGACCTGGAGGATGAGAAGAAAACAGCCATGTGAAGATGTGAGACCAAGAGAGCTCCAAACAGGAGGACTAGCGAAGCCCTTGAAACAATTAAGCCTGGAACATTCAAGAAACACAGAAGGCTGTTGTGCCCAGATCACAGAGATCAGTGGAGACAGCCTGAATCTTGCAAGGCTTGGGAATTCCTGGGAAAGGTTTGGGCTATTACTGCAAGTGTAGTGAGAAGCTAGGGAGCTTTAAGCAAGTTGGTCTGACTTACACCCTAGAAATTTCACTCTACTGTGTAAAGAATGGATTGCACAGAATATGTGCAGGCTCCTTGTAGGGAGCTATTGGAGAGTGGAAATGCCCAGCAGGGTACCAGGTATGCATGGAGAGATGTCTGTCCTGGAGATAGACTGGGAGTCATTTGCATCCAAGTGATAGTTGGACACTTGGTTTCAGTGAGGGCTTTTAGGGAGTGAGTGTGGATTGAAAATAAAAGTGGGGAAAAGCAAGTATGAAACGGTAGGAATCGTGGCTTTCAAAGGGAAGTGGAGGAAGAGGAGTAGCCAAAGGAGAAAAGGATAACTCAGAAGGAAAGGGAGGACTTTCAAGGAGAGGGTACTAAATACTACAGAATTATGAAGTGCTGCAATACAATACCGCCAAGTACATATTGAATTTGGAGACCTACAGGCCGCTGATGTCCTGTAATGAGTCATTTTCACGTAGTGAGGAGGACAGCAGCCAGGTGCAGCAGGCTGGGTAGGTAGAGGGTACAAATGGGCACCAGTTTCAGAAGCTGGACAGGGAAATGAGGAGGCTGGGGAGGGACCACAGAGATACAGGGAACAGCTGTGTCAGCAGAGAGCACACAAAAAGTTGAGAGAACAGGAGAGGGGGTCCTCACAGAGCTGCTGAAGGAATGGGATGCAGAGCATCGAGGTTCCTCTGCAATGTGAGAAAAAAGATCACCACTTCTTTCAGGAGACTTCAGTCCACATTGGTATTAGAAAGTTTTGATTGTTTAAAATAAGGATCTCAGTGATTATGGAAGAGCTATTTTTTTCCTTTATTTGTTGACCTTTAGTCATTTTAGAAATCTAGCAATCAGAACATGTACTACAGCTCTTAATATGAATGTAAACTCACCATCCAGCCTACCTAGACAGGGTCACTAAGAGTCACTTTTATGAAGAGCTCTCAATATTTTTGCCAACTTTAGAAGGTTAGGGAGATAGTGCAAACAACCTTGCTTTGTTTACTTATTTATTTATTTATTTTTCTGATTATAGAGAGTATATTTCCATTGGGAAAAAAAATCAAGAAAATACAGATAAGCATAAAGAAAATACAGATAACTTGTAATGCCACTACCTAAAGACAATCCCTGTTACCATTTTGGTATATTTCCTTCTAGTCTTTTTTCATTTTGGATGTATTTTACACTGTTGAATTAATATTTTAGATAAAATATTTTTCCTTTAAAGTTATACCGCTTTTGCTCTTAAGACTATATGATGCCTTTTCCATTGTATTAAAAGTTCTGTAGAAATAACATTTAATAGCATTTAAAAGGCTGTGTAATATTCCATTGAGTGCGCCATACTTTACTCAACCATTCTCCTATTGTTAAAACACTAAGGACTTCCTGTGGAAAACCAGTATGGCAGTCCCTCAACAAATTAAACATAATATGATTAACCATATAAACCAATTAAACCATAAAAATTAAACCATATGATTCAGCAGTTCCACTTCTGGGTATGTTCCCAAATGAATTGAAAGCAGGGACTTGAACAGACTTGTACACCCATGTTCATAGCAGCATTATTCACAATAACCAGAAGGTGGAAGCAATCCAAGTGTTCACTGATGGAGGAATGGATAAACAAAATGTGATCTGTACATACAGTGGAACAGTATTCAGCGTTAAAAACGAAGGTAGGCCTGACACATGCTATAGCATGGATGAACCTTGGAAACATGATGCCAAGTGAAATAAGCCAGGCACAAAAGGACAAATATTATGTGATTCCACTCATATCAGGTACTTAGAGTGGTCAGATTCATAGGCAGAAAGCAGAAGATGGTTGCCAGGGGCTGGCAGGAGGGGAGAGTTGTTGTTTAATGGTATAGAATTTCAGTTGGGGCAGATGAAAAAGCTCTGGAGATGGGTGGTAGTGATGGTTGTACAACAATGTGAATGTTCTTAATGCCACAGAACTCTACACTAAAAATGGTTTAAAATGGCAAATTTCATGTTATGTATAGTTTACCACAATTAAAAATCTTAATACTGATTTTTTTTGAAGTTGGGTTTATTGGAGTATAATTTGCATTTAGCAAAATCCATCCTTTTTAGATATACAACTCTGTGTTTTGACAAATGTATATAGTTGGCTAACTACTACCGTAGATATAGAATATTTCTGTCACCCCCCAAATTCCTTCCAGCCTCTTTCTAGTTAATCTTTTCTCTTCATCCCCAGCCTCTAGTAACTGCTGATTGTTTTTTGTTCTTGTAGTTTTGCCTTTTCTAGAATGTCATAAATGGGATGAGGAGTCTACAGCCTTTTTGACTTGTTGCACTTTGCATAATGCTTTTGAGATTCATCCATGTTGCTGCATATATCCATAGTTCATTTCTCTTTATTTCTGCCTAGTATTCAGTTGTATGGATGATCACAATTTGTTTATTTAACAATCAAGGGACATTTCAGTTGTTTTCAGTTTGGGGCAATTATGAATGTAGCTGTGATAAATAACTATTCATTGCTGCATCAAATGGTAAGTATATGTATAACTCTATAAGGAGCTGCCAAACTGTTTTCCGAAATGGGTGTATTATTTTGCATTCCCGTCAGCGGTATATGAGAGTTACAGTTGCTCCACGTTCTAAGCAGCATATTATCAGGCTTTTTATTGTTTTGGTTTGCTTTGTTTTTAGCCTTCTAATAAGTGTGAAGTAATAACTATTGTGGTTTTAATTTGCATTTCTCTGATGATTAATAATGTCCCATCTTTTCATGTGCTTATTTACCCTCCTCATCTCTCATTGCTGAAGGGACTGTTCAGTTCTTTTGGCCATTTTTTAGTTAGGTTGCTTGTTTTATTATTTAGTTGTAGATGATTTTGAACTTTTTTACTATTATAGGTAATGCTTCAATGAACAACGTTGTATGTGAAAATATTGCCCTCACTTTGGGTGTGTACTTACAATAATTTCCTAAAGCTACTAGGTCAAAGAGAGTGAACATCTTCACCGTCCTTATATGCCCGTAGTTCAACAGCTCTTCAAAACCATGGCACCAATTCACTGTCCTAGTGGTGGTAGTTTAATAGGTATGACAGGCCATTGTGTTGTCTTAATTGGAATTTGTTTGATTATAATGCAACAACTTTTTTTCATATAATTATTGAACAGTCTGTGTTTCTTTTGTGAGTCATCTATCCCTTGCCTTTTTTGATGCTGGATTGACATAGAAATTTGCCATGGCTGTATCTCTACAGGGTTAGTTCTAGAGTATGTGGTGCTCCATGCCAGGATCAGCATTTTACAGTATTTTCATAAAATCTTAACTTGGTCTTAGCCTCGTTTCTTTCATTTTCAGAGGTCATGAGTTAATTTGCATAGCTGGCAAGGTAAAAATAACTTCAGAGTTGAAGAGAAAGATTTTTGCCCTCAAGTTAAACTTGGACACTGGGTGTCAGCACTTCTGTGAGAGGCAGACATCTCTCTGTTGTTCCTAATAAATAGAAAAAGGTGTTCTTTTAAATTCCTCTCTGAGAAAATGGCCATGCCACTTAGTTTCCCTGTTGTGAGAGTAACCTCTTGATTCCTCTAACAACTCAGCATTTTATGTGTTCACAATGGAAGTACAATTAAGAGCACTTACTTCGTGCTTGAATATCTCTATCAAATATATTTGGGCAACAAACAGTTCCTGTATATAGGCACAATTCTTTTTAATTATTAAAATTGCTTATATTTTATTGTACTCCAAATAGATGGTATGGGATGTGATATGACTCAGAAGTACTAGAATGAATTTTGACTTAATAACTCTAAAATAAAAAGCATTTTGTTTTCTCTGACAAATAGCTCTCATTCATTTTGAGGATCGACAGTTGATATTTTATAAAACTTTATGGTTGCCTCTTCATCAAGCACTGTAATTGTAGGTTTGTCTTCTATGCAAGTATGGGGAATTGTCTGGGTATTTTCTTTTAAATGCTTGTCATCCTAGGAGGTGGGTGGCATATGCCTGTCATGCAAATCAATTTTTCAGGCATCATAGGCAGAACTAGAAAAGTAGAACAATGGAAAAATATATATTTTTGTCTAAAATTTACAGATCTGTGATTTGTCTGAAAGAGTTATTTGAGGTTTTTATATATTCAAACAGATTCCTTAAACCAGATATTTCCCAGACTGCCCAAAAAAGGGCCCCTGTACCCCAATACCACACAACACTATGAAAAAGTAGAGTTTTATTGCCTGGGTTTCTCTTTTCCTCATACTTTGAAAGATCTCTTTGGACAGCTTTCCATTCAGTGTTAACCCACACTTGTCAGTGTTTGATGTCATGAGAAGAAGACTCTGGCTTGCTCAAGGATCATGAATGAGTAAATTTTTCAGTCTTCCGGAAGGGAAAAAGGAAGCATCATTTCAATATCTTAGGGATTAAGACACTTGCTAAGATGACATCAAGAAAAAAGCTTACACACTCTCTAATTGGTATACTGGCTCCATGCCAGGTACATGGTTTTGGGTTTTTCCTTGTTTTTCATGTACAAGGATACCTCAGAGAATGGTTGTTTGACTCCAGACCACTGCAATAAAACAAGTATCTCAAGAAAGTCACATGAATTCTTTGGTTTTCCAGTGCACATAAGAGTTATGTTTACACTGTAGTGTAACTTATACATATAGTGTAGTCTGTTAAGTGTGCAATAGCGTTATGTGAAAAACAATGTACATATCTTAAAAATACTTTATTGCTAAGAAATGCTCATGATCATCTAAGCCTTCAGCGAGCTGTAATCTTTTTGATCCTGGTAGATCTTACCTGGATGTTAATAGCTGCTGACAGATCAGGGTGCTGGTTGCTAAAGGATGGAGTGGCTGTGGAAATTTCTTAAAATAAGACAAGAACAAACTTTGCTATATCCGTTGACTCTTCCTGTCATGAAATATTTTTCTGTTGCTTGTGATACTGGTTTATAGCATTTGTCTCACAGTAGAATTTCTTTCAAAATTGGAGTCAGTCCTCTCAAACTCTGCTGCTGCTTTATCAACTAATTTCATGTAATATTATAAATCCTTTGTTGTCATTTTAACAATGTTCACAGCATCTTCATCAGGAGTAGATTTTGTCTCAAGAAACTACTTTCTTTGCTCATTCATAAGAAGCAATTCCTACTGTGAAAGTTTTATGAGATTGCAGCAATTCAGTCACATCTTCAGGCTCCACTTCTGATTCTAGTTCTCTTGCTATTCCTGCCACATCTTTAGTTACTTCCTCCACTGAAGTCTTCAACTCCCCAAAGTCATACATAAGAGTTGGAGTCAACTTCTTCCAAATTCTTGTTTATGTTGGTCTTTTGACCTCTTCCTATGAATCATGAATGTTCTTAATGGCGTGCAGAATGGTGAGTCCTTTCCAGAAGGTTGCCAGTTGACTGTGACCAGATTCATCAGAGGAATCACGAACTATGGCAGGTGTAGTCCTCTGAGATGTTATTTCTTAAATAGTATGACTTGAAAGTCGAAATTACTTCTTGATCCATGGACTGCAGAGTGGATATTGTGTTAGCAGGTATGAAAACCACATTAATCTTTGTTTCCATCAGCGCTCTTGGTACACTGTCAATGAGCTGTAATATTTTGAAAGGAATCTTTTTTTTTTTTTATTTTTTTCTGAGCAGGTCTCAACAGTGGGCTTAAAATATTCGGGAAACCATGCTGTAAAGAGATGTGCTGTCACCTAGGCTTTGTTGTTCCATTTATAGAGCACAGGCAGAGTAGATTTAGCATAATTTTTAACGGCCCTAGGATTTTTGGAATGGTCAGTGAGCATTGGCATCACCTTAAGTCACTGGGTGCATTTACCCATAAGAAGAAAGTTCAGCCTGTCCTTTGAGGCTCTTATAAGTCTGGCCATGCCAGTTATACCATCTTTCACTTTGGTTTCTTATCTAGATGGTATTAGCTAAATAGAATAGGCAAGTGGGTTATTGTGAGTGACAGAAAACTAACTTGGACTAGTTTGAGCAAGGAGGGGCTATTCAGGGAAATGACGTTTCACAGAACTGCCACACTGCAGGCAGAATTAGAAAATAGGCCTTGGGAACTGCAGGAATAGGGCTCCAGGTCCACCAGAATTCCTTTCTCTTTTCATTCCCTCTTGGCCCTGTAAGGTTGGCTTTATTCTTCTTTCTCACTGTAGCCAGTTTTCTTCTGGAAGAGAAAACATGGATAGCAACAGCTCTTGAGCCTTTTAGCTTATGGCTTCAGCTGCTTCAGAAAAGATCAACCAAACTGTTGGTCCTAACTTCAAATATCCAGGGAAGGAACTTCCTGCCCCTGATCCTGTTAACTGTGGCCATCAGTGTCATGTAAGAGCATTGTAATTTTTGGAAAGACCTTAGGGATGAAGTATTGTTGTCAGAGGAAGAGGAGGGACTGGTAGTAAAAACAATAGGTGTACATTCTTTGTGGGCAGTGTTGGATTACATAGCTAATCATGGAACTTGGATACTGGAGTTCTTTAGTGCATCTTGTAACAAGGCCACTTTTGGGGGTGTGGCTCCCACATGGATAATTAGCTGGATCCTGGTCTTCAGCTGTGTCCTGCTCTATCCCTGACTAGCCATCTCACAACTGCTTGTTCCTGGTCCTGGGGGGTACCTGCGGAGAGAAAGTGTGTGGGTGGTAGATCAATAGAAATCCCTCACCACTACTAGAAAAACAACTCAAGGAACATGTATTTATGTGGATGATTTCTTATAATGTGGGATTTCCCTCTTCAGCAGTTTTCCGTTGCCAACTCTCTGAAGCACAGTTTTGGTAACATTCATATGATGCTGCAATCATAGGACACCATAAAGCTCTGCAGAGAGGCAACTCTGGTTGTCTTAGAGAATGTATTTGTCAAATATATGTGCCTTTGGGATATATTACTAGCTGTTAGCCATTATCTTTCGTAGCTTTTGAAAGCACTCCAAATTTGGAATCTAAATTTCTGGGTTTGAGTCTCAGCTTGATCATGTATTATCTCAGTGACCCGGGGATAGCTAGTTTCTCTCTCTGAACCTTAATTCTCAAACTTATAAAATTGGGATAGTAGTACCTGTATGGAATAGGGCTATGTAAACTGTAAAACAGCAATAAGAAATTTTTCTTTTTCTTTTTGTCATCATCACCTGGGCCTGAATGAGAGAGTTTTTCTCCATCTCTTGGTATTTCTCCTAGCTGTCTGAGTGCATAATCAGGGACTTTCTCAGAAAAGAGAAGGAAACCCAGGACCATTGGTAGGAACTTGACCTTTGTTTCTATTATACTGAGGTTAAGCAAACAAAACTCTTTATTTCTGTATTCTTCATCTGGCATCCTTTGGGGGAACCTCTTCTTGAGGGTAAGGTGAGATGAAGGCTCCCTTTGGAGACATGTTGGGGCCAAGCTTCATGCTCTGAGGAGGTGTTTCAAGAAGAAAGCAGAAAGAGGAGCTCTGTGTGTTTTCTCCTAGTGAGAATAGGGACTAATGTGAAACATATGCTGTTGCCTTTAATCAGGCTATTAAGCATTTCTCAGTTTTGAAGGAACCTCTATCTGAGAGGTTCCCCTATAGCAGTGGTTCTCAACTAGGGGTGATTTTTGCTTCCCAGAGGACTTTTGACAATATCTGGAGACATTGTTGGTTGTCATTGCTGGGTGAGGTGGGAGGGGGTTGGCAGGAGGGGTTGCCACTGGTATCTAGTGGTTAGAGGCCAGGGATGCTGCTAAATATACTACTACCGTGCATAAGGCAGCTCCCCACCACCAATTGTCTGTCCCGAAACATCAGTACAACCTCTTCTTCTTAGTGTGGCGGTTTTGATTGTTGAGCTTTCTTTTGGTGGGGAAGGAAAGAGAGGAATTTTAGGCCATGATTTTTATTCTCATCAAAAGGCATATATTGAGACCACTTCATACCTACTAGGATTTTTCTGAAATTTAATTAGGAATGCCATTTTAAATTCCAGAAGGGGTTGTCTTACTTTTGTTAAATACAGTACTCTTTATTCCCTCCTAGAAATGGCACAGATCTTTCTTGGAGAAGGCAAGGTGACTCTACTCCCCTTCTAATCCTCTTAAGAAATATCAGGGCTTCTTAGCTGTTATATATTGTCTGTGGTCTTAGAAGAAAGTCCGTGCTCAGTTTGGCCATAAATTAACTCAGAGCCATATGTACTGAGCAATATACACTACCAAGCCATAAAACAAACAAACAAATGGACAACAACAAAAGAAACTCCAAACCAACCAACCAGTCAAAAACAAATCAGAGACAGGTCACTGCCCCATGACAGTTTTGAAGCGTGTGTGAAAGGGCCGGTGGGGGAGGGGGAGAGAGAGAGAGAGAGAGAAAGCTTTAAGACTGTCCATTCTGGAGGGCAGCAAGATGTTGTTTCTTCAGGTAGCATAAGAAGGAACAGATTCTCTTCTGGAACGCTGTGTTTGTGGTTCTTGGAAAAGCACAGCAAAAGCTTTCGAGGCAAACTTTCGTCATTCTGGGATAACATCAAGAAGCTGCATGGTGCTATTAAAGCAGCCATTCATATTGGTCTGCCTTGTGTTCTGCAGAGGTCAGTTTTTCAAACTGTGGATCAGCTCCATTGGAGGGTCATGAAATTAATTTAGTTGATTAAAACCAGCGTTAACCTTAACTAAGGAAGAATTGAAGAGAAAATATGACTACATCACACAAATAGAGTATTACTTTATGAAACATTATGTAATTTTATGTATGTATATATATACATCCTGGCTTATGATGTAAAATATATTGCTTAATGTTGGCTATGATCAAAAAAGCTTGAAAATCACCACTTTATATGCTTTTACCTTTGTTCTAGAACGTAGGTCAATTGAAGCCTAAGTGTATTTTCTGTTCTAACTCAGGGGCCTGAGTTTCATTACCTGTTTACCTGCTCATTCCTAAACCAGTCACTACCCAGGACGGTGGATGATTTGCTTACACGAATCTAGATTCACCCGCAGGGGAGTCTGGAGAGCTGCCTGGCCTCCCCAGGGTGCATGGTGTTGGGGAAGGCTGCTGCAGAGAAGGCAGCCAGGAGCAGCCGCCCCAGGAATGGCCTATGGGGCTGGAGAAAGTGGCATTAGTTAAGGTACAAAGACCAAGGTAAACACCCAGTTATAGCAACTGGGGCTGGGGCTTGGGGAGAAGGTAAAAGTCCAATGGTTAATCAGGAAAATTATTTTGAGCTCAGAGTAACAGTGTGGTTAACCTGGTGTTCCAACGCCAAATTTAAGCCTGGAGTTCTTTGAACACTGCCAGGCTTGGTCCAAAACCTTAATAGAGCCTAAAAAGTTTTCCTTCTGTGACATTTCCCAGTCTCTCCAGACTCTATTTTTCATTCATTCATTCATTCATTCATTCATTCATTCATTCATTCATTCATTTATTTTTGAGACAGTCTCACTCGGCTGCCCAGGCTGGGGTGCAGTGGCGTGATTACCATTCACTGCAGCCTCTATCTCCTGGGGTTGAGTGATTCTCCCACCTCAGCCTCCCAAGTAGCAGGGGCTACCAACACATGCCACCATGCCCAGCTTATTTTTATTTATTTTTGTATAGAGAGTTGTAGAGATAGGTTCTCACCATGTTGTCCAGGCTGGCCTTGAACTCCTGGGCCCAAGCAATTCCTCCAACTTGGCCTCCATAAGTGCTGGGATTACAGGCGTGAGCCACTGTGCCTGGCCCGCTTTGGACTCCTTACTGTCTACTCTCCCCTGATTCATTAGGTTTCAGTCACACCAACCTTATTTTAGTTTTTCAGATATGGTTGTTTCCTTTGTGCCTCAAGACCTTCTGTGCAGGCCTTTTTCTGCATCTGGGGTGCTCTTCCCACATTGTTTCCTCTGACCTACTCCAGCTTCACCTTTGAGCTCACCTGCCACTTCCACAGTGAAGCTTCCTTCCCTGACCTTCCACTTACCATAATTGAGACCTATTTAATGTATGTCTCTTTCATTAAGTATTGCGAGGTCAGCCATGATCACCATCTTGTTCTCTACTGTAATGCCAGGGCCTGTTGGTGGCACATGGTCAGTAAGTATCTTGATTGTAGAGTGAGTCCTAGGCTCTGGGATGGAGCTAAGCCTGATGCCATCAAGGGGTCCCAGCAGTGTAGGTGGGGAGGAAGAGGCAGCTTGCAGACATCCGGGCTGGGCTTGACATCTTTTATACCTTTCCCACCCTCATCCTCTTCCCTGAAATATATTTTGGTCAGGTTGATTTTCTTTGGCTTATCTGTATGTGAACAGTTTAATACACAGGGACTTTTTAAAGAATAAAATGAAGTAAAGTCTCCAGAAATTGATTCCCAAATGAAATCACACTTCTAGTAATTTATTTAAAAGAAATGGAGAGTAAAACATCATGTGTAATTCAGTAGATTTTTGATAGATCATAATTACTTACACATGTGGCTACACCCACTTCAATTTGGATATCCAGTTATTAGGTGTCATGGGCCCAGTCACAGCTCCATGGATGCATCTGTGGATGAGTCCAACTAATCTACTGCAATTGGAAATGTATCAACACCCACTTCTCCTTGAGTGAAGGACATTTCTAGAGCATTACTGTTGTATATTGTTCCAGAAGGAGCCATAGTGTGTGGAAATGTGAAAGATGGTTTCTGCCATCAAGGAGCAGGTTTTGAACTGAGTTGCGAGGATCTGACTCATTAGCGGTCAGACCCATGTTCTAAGATATAAGAACTGTATGTAATTGGGAGTTAAACATAGAGCAGCTCTCTGGATGTTGAGAGGAAGGGAGATTGGTGTAAGCTACAAAGGCATAGCACCATCAGGGTAGGTGTTGGCTCACAGAGTTAGAGCCAGGAAGGGTCTGAGAGGTCCCTTTATCTGGTCATTTCATTTTATAGATAAGAAAACTGATATATTATTTCTCTTTTTCCTCTGCAACACCTGATTATTTTCTGTGGGCCAAACTGTAGTAGACATTTTTTTTTTTTAAAGTTTTTCTTCATTCAGCTTCCTCAGTGGCCCCTGCTTTCCCTTTTGGGAGAATCTCATTTTGTGTGTTCCTGGGGGGAGTCTTGCTCACCTTGGAAGTGGTGGGGGATTTGGGTACAGGGGGACTTAAGCTTGACCACGTGCTTCTTTTGACTTTACTCTTAAGCTGATGATGCTGCAACACTAAGACAGTTGATGTTTATATTCATACCAATAGCCACGGTGGCCTAAGAATCAGATTTCCCAGAATCTCTGACTTTTGCCAAGTGTATTAGTTTCCTATAGCTGCTGTAACAAATGACCACAAATTTAGTGGCTTAAAGCAACACACGTGTATTTTCTTACAGTTCTGGAAGACAGAAGTCTAAAATCACTTTCACTAGGCTAAAATCCAGGGTCATGCTTCCCATCTCTCCTCCCTGGAGGCTTTAGGAGAGAGAGTTCATTTCTTTGCCTCTCCCAGCTTCTAGAGCTTCATTCTTGTGTTCTTTGGCCCTTCCTCCATCTTCAGAGACAGATGGAGAATAACTCACTTCTGTCCTTACATTGCCTTCTCTCTCTGTAGTCAATCTTCTGCCTTTTTCTTATAAGGGCACCTGTGATTGTGCCTCGGGTCCACCTGGATAATCCAGGCTATTCTTTCCACCACCAGATCCTTAATCCCATCTGCAAAGTCCCTTACTCCATAACAGGCAACAATCACAGATTTCTCGGTTAGGACCTGGATATCCCTGCCCCAACAAGGTTTCTGCTTTCCTTTTTTCCCAACCTGGTCTTCCAATATCCCCTCAATTCTGTGAATTCCTGGTATCTTCTCAGTATACGTTTTTGGAGGGATGGAGCTGATGGGTCTGCAGTTTAAGGCAGTTAAAATCTGTTTCTGTTGTTTATGACCAGGAAACTCCATGGTAAATCAGTGCTACGTGCAGAACTTTATAAGCATTATTTTTTTTAATCCTTGTTTTAACTTTCTTAGGAAGGCACTATCCCTTTTTTCCAGGTAAGAAAACTGTAGCTCAGTGTGGCAATTGCAAAAGGCCTGACAGCTAGTATAGGTGATGGATCTGGGATTTGAAACTAGCCAGTGTGACCGGAGAGTGTGTGCCTTACCCCTTTCTCAGAATCCTAGGTCAACTAGCTTTTGGTTGTAGACCTTTTCCAAGGAGGAAGTAGAATGTCATCTGGGCCATGAGGTCTGAATCAAATTGTTTAGGCAGGGGAGAGAAAGCAAAGGAGAAGCATTCCAGGTAGGAGGGAGGCTGGAGAGTGAGAAGTGAATCCAAGAGATTTAAAGGAAGGGATATGACAGGTAAAGTGGAATGACAGATAAAGGAATCAACCACTTATGGAATGTTTTTGAATAGACACAGCAACTCATTTATGTCAACTACCCATGGGAGTGATATTCTGACTCAACTTTGTGTTGGGAATTCAGCTTGTATT
Organism: Piliocolobus tephrosceles; assembly: GCF_002776525.5. Taxonomy (NCBI): domain Eukaryota; kingdom Metazoa; phylum Chordata; class Mammalia; order Primates; family Cercopithecidae; genus Piliocolobus; species Piliocolobus tephrosceles. Next base: position 38,162,807 of record NC_045434.1, read on the forward strand.
AAGTCCCTCGCTGCCTCCTCATGGCCTCCTCATCACATGGGCTGGTTAAACATCTCACATCCTTTGCTAGTGTTAGCCTTTTCTCACAGGTGCTGATGAAGAGCCTGTCTTTCAAAAACTTAAGGTTCTCCGTGGATATTGATGTGGGTAATTTCTGGAGCTTGGGAGACATCCTGGACCTAATGGTGAAAGACCTCTGGCTTGTGTCTCCTTTCAGAAGAGAACTTGGAAATTTTGTCTAGGGCTGGGGCAATGACTAAGAAGGGAGCTCTTCATCTGGTCTTTGCTGATCACTACTTAACTGTAACTGTCAGATTTAGCAAATAAAAATATAAGACATCCAGTTAAATTTGAATTTTAGATTTCAGATAAATAACGAATATTCCATGCATTATTTAAATATTGCACTAAAAAATATTTATCTGAAATTCGAACTTAACTGGGTGTCCTGCATTTTAGCTGGCAACCCTGAACCTATGACCACTGTTTCAGGGTATTTTCGGGCATGGATTTGCACAGTGGAATATGCCTGTGAAAAGAGATTATAGACCTGGATTGACAAGGAGGCTAGGAAAGAACTCCAAGGTCAAAGGGAATGCAAGGTTGGAGAATTCTTTGGGTGACTAATTTGGGGAGAGATGATTTGGTTCTTATTGCCCAGAGCATTACCTCTGTCTTCTGTTCTGTGTGCCACTGCAGTATGGCCACAACAGGAAAGACTTGTGCTGCGTCATCAGGATTGTATCAATCTCCATTCTCTTCCTGCTTGCTGACACCTAAAAGTAAAAACATTCAAGGTAGGGCTGAGCCATGATCTCTAACAGGAAATAGTTATTGAACTTGACTGTGTGCCGAACATGATACCTGTGCTGGTGGTGGTCAGAGGGCTGAGTGCACTCTCCAACTGTCCTCTGCTGTGGGAGCACAGTGGGCATTAAGCATCCCTCTGTGTACAAAGCTTTCCACCAGGCTGTGTGCCTATAGTGACAAAAGAAATGGAAAATACGCTTCTGCCCTTGAGGAGCACAGACATATGCCTCTTGGGACAGCGGAGACCTTAGGCTTTTATTAACTCAAAATTGGGGTTGTTCTCAGTGGCCCCACTCTGATTTTGTGGTGTGTGTGTGTGTGTGTCCATGTGTGTGTACAGAAATATTGCAGCAATCATCACCTGCCATTAAGCTGCTTTTGTACGTAATAATTAGGAGCCTAATTTGTACGTAATAATTAGGAGCCTAATAATTAGGAGCCTGCATGGAGCCTGGTCCTGAGAGAGAGACATGGCAAGTGATCTGTGGCACTTGGTGATTTGTGGCCTTAGAATGAAGGGAAGAATGCTCACTTGCCCGTTTGGGGACCAAAACTGTGACCTTGGTATTTTTTAGCAACACACTGGACTAAGGAACAGTGAATCTGCCCAGCGCCGGGCAAACATTGCACAGCGTAATGGCAGAGTGGGGAAAGGACTGGTTTTGACATCAGAAGAGAACTGACTTTAATTCCTGGTCTTGTCATTTATTAGCAATTTAATTTTTTCTAAGCTTTGGCTTGCTCTTTTATGAGATGGAGACAATAGCAATATGAGGAAAATTTTGAAGATTGAATGACATACCATTTGAAAATGCTAAGACAGCAAGCACCCTGCATTTGTCACTGTGGTGTTTCCCATTCTCATAGCACTTTGTAAATGACTCTGTTATAATGCTTCATGGTGTGTTATAATTATTTCTTTTATGTGTCTGTCTACTTCCACTAGACTGAGAGTCAAGGGCTGTTTTCTACTCTTTACTTTTCCAGTAGACTCCTGATTAAGCCCTGGTACTTACAAAGCCCATAGTTTTGCTTAGCTGTATGTACCTCAAAACTTAAGCTTTGCTGGGAGACAAGTCTTTAACTTCTGAGTTTCCATTCTTTCCTCTTTCTCTCTAGCTCTCTGACTGAGAACTGGGAAGATCCCACAGAACAGGATCTGTCCGGTCCTCAGTAAGAGTCTTTCAAGAATATTGCCATCTCAACACCAGTCAGAATGGTGATTATTAAAAAGTCAAGAAACAACAGATGCAGAGAAATAGGAATGCTTTTACACTGTTGGTGGGAATGTAAATTAATTCAACCATTGTGGAAGACAATGTGGTGATTCCTCAAAGATCTAGAACCAGAAATACCATTTGACCCAGCAATCCCATTATTGGGTATATACCCAAAGGAATACATATCATTCTATTATCAAGATACATGCACACATATGTTCATTGCAGCACTATTCGCAAAAGCAAAGATGTGGAATCAACCCAAATGCCCATCAATGATAGACTGGATAAAGAAGATGTGGTACATATACACCATGGAATACTATGCAACCAAAAAAAGGAATGAGATCATGTCCTTTGCAGGGACATGGATGGAACTGGAAGCCATTATCCTCAGCAAACTAACACAAGAACAGAAAACCAAACACTGCACTTTCTTACTCATAAGTGGGAGCTGAATGATGAGAACATGTGGACACAGGGAGGGGAGCAACACACACTGGGGTCTCTCAGGGGTATGGGGTGGGGAGAGGGGGAGGGAGAGCATCAGGAGAAATAACTAATGCATGCTGGGCTTAATACCTAGGTCATGGATTGATAGGTGCAGCAAACCACCATGGCACACATTTACCTATGTAACAAACTGCACATGCTGCACATGTACCTTGGAACTTAAAATTTTAAAAAAAGAATATTAAAAGATCCTCATTAGACTCTTAAATGCTTGAGGATAGATTCCCAGTATTCTCCTATGTACTCAAACACATGTATGTTTGAATACTATCCCAGCTTGCTACCCTATTCTTCTCACAGTAAGTTCTAGGATTTCCTTGATGTTCTCTCCTTTTGACCTCTGTTTCAACAAATTTATTAATTTCATCAGTGCAATTCAGATTCAATTCATCAAGCCTTGACTGAGTGCCTCTTACTTGCCAGTCACTGGGCTAGGTTTTGGGGGTAGAGATGAGTAAAATGGTGCCTCCATTAGAGGTGTTTCAGATTTAGTGGGAGAGACAGATGAGAAAACAGAATTTCTCTAGGATGTGGTTAGGGCAGTGATGGAGGTGGACGCGTTACGGGAGCACAGAATAGGGCTCTTTTCCTTGATTGTCTTTTTGCTCTGAGAATCCCATTGTTGGCTGGGCGTGGTGGCTCACACCTGTAATTCCAGCACTTTGGGAGGCTGAGGTGGGCAGATCAAGAGATCAGGAGTTCGAGACCAGCCTGGACAGCATGGTGAAACCCTGTCTCTACTAAAAATACAAAAATCAGCCAGGTGTGGTGGCAGGTGCCTGTAATCCCAGCTACTTAGGAGGCTGAGGCAAGAGAATCGCTTGAACTCGGGAAGCGGAGGTTGCAGTGAGCCAAGATTGCACCATTGCACTCCAGCCTGGATGACAGAGCGAGACTCTGTCAAAAAAAAAAAAAAAAAAGGAATCCCATTGTCCCTGCTTTCTGACAGGTGAACAGGGGAGCCAGCTGTCAGTTCTGCCTCAAGGAGTACTGGAACAGTGGGAGTAAGGAAGCAGCCAGTGGCCAATGTGCATCAATTAAAGACCTAGTTGGTAGCCCTCCTGCACTGGAGGAGAGAAAAGAAAATTTTGAGGGCCAAGACGGCACGAGACCACAGGCTGCATGGCCCTGGCTGCAGTGTGATTTGGACAGTTTGGGGAGCAGGTAGTTTCAGCCAGGGACCAACTTGGTGACGTGTGCATACCTCATGGCTGGCTGTGTGAGACCCCTGCAACAAATGCCATCTTTTTCCTTCTCTCTTTGCTTTTGTTCTCTTTCCCATTTCTCTGACATTTGCGTCTTCCCCTGGTTCTTATTTATTTCCTTTCTTGTCTATAACCCTACATTTTCTTGTACTACTCACTCTTCTGTCATCTCATTCTTTCCCTCTACCATTTTCCCCCTCTACATTTGAGCCTTCCTTGCCTTTTAATTTTATCTTTCTGCCTGTATCACCATGTTCTGAAACATAACTGTTAAACTCAGGACTGGAGAGGAAATTTTCATTTCCAACAGGGCTGTTTATGATATGAAAAGAGTGTCTCATGTGTGTCTGAGTATCCTAGGAAACAGAAGTCTAATTTCTAACTCATATTCTGCATACTGTCTTTGAAAGACATCATCGTGAAAGGAGAGTCTCCCACCTGGGCAGCACAGGAGACTGTGCTGTGCACCTTACCTTTATTACAAGAACCAGGCAAACAGTGATCCCTTTTTTGTGTGTGGTTCTCTATCTCCCCACCTATCCTTTCTCTTTATCTCTCTCCTCTTTCTCTTTTTCTATTTCTGTCGTAGTTTTCACTTCTCTTTTCCATGTTTCTCCTTGTTCTTTTTTGTCTTTAGTCCTTCCCTACTTATTAGAAATTATATGACCACCTCCTTAATGTCTTTCCTTGGCCTTGGAAGATAGAGTCAAAAGGAGTGTGGAAGACTCCACTCCCCCAAGTACCCCTGTTTCTGACGATGGCATGGAATTGTGACTCAGGAGAGATGGGGAAGATTCAGAAACCTTGTCTAGCTCTTGAGATTCTTAATGTGTAGGATTTCTTTCTGCTTCTTATGTTTAGGTAGTATGAACGTAGACTCAGAATCTTAAAGCTGACAGGAATCTCTACTGGTTGTTTAACCTTTACCCTATGTAGGATCCCCCTTTACTTCCTAATGATGCTCTACAGACAACTCCCGGATACTTGGAGTCTGGGGAAGTGTGCCAGCACATGAAGCTGTCCGCTTGGCTGTTGGCAGCACTAATTATGTTGGTTACTGCTTGCGATTCTGTTGTCCGGGTCTGTATGATTTGTACCTAATGATTGTACATCTGCTTCTGAGGGCCATAGGGCATGCACTTTCCATACAGTTCTTTTTCTGAGATTGAAGATATGTCAAATATTGAAGGCACTTCAGGTACCTTCTTTAATACTTGAACTATTTCAAAGAGGTTCCACCAGAAATAAACAAAGCAAGCCATTCTTGCCACCCTTTGACTGTAGAGGAACCCAGTTTTCTGAATGCCTCATTTCCTGATGGTTCTGGGTAGCTGAGATTGTTCTGGAGGGATTATGAGGGAGAAACTTCCTTTCATTCTTCACAGAAAGAAGAATAAAATGAGCAAGTTTTAAATTAAGATTTTATTAATATTAGTAAGCTTTGCATTAACCACAATGTCTGTGTGTACATTACAGTTTATAGAACACTCTTAATATTAAATACCATATCATTTTATTTTTATAACTAGACCACAATACCCCCTCATTTTAGAGATGACAGAAGTGGGGTTCATCGAGGTTGATAGACTTGTGTCGAGTCACCCCATTCTCAACAGATTGAGTCAGACTTGAACTCAGTTCTTCTGCTCTTATTCTTCTGCTGTGTCCTTCATAAATACATATATGTCCTTGTCTCTCCAAAGTCCCTGCAATGTCATGAGATTATAGGAAATAAGTTGTCTCCTTGGTGTACACAATCTAATAGAATTATGGATTTGTGCATGTGTGTGTTTCTGGATATGGCTGTGGAACGTGGAAAAATAGAAACGATGAAATCCGATTAGGATCAGAGAGTGGTTTTGTGCAATTATAAAAATACTGATACTATGTGAAGACCATTGAAATTCTTCTCCAGTGTAATTGATGTGTTTCGTAAAAATTCTAAGTGTCCCAGCTACTCGGGAGGCTAAGGCAGGAGAATGGCATGAACCTGGGAGGCGGAGCTTGCAGCGAGCCGAGATCGCGCCAGTGCACTCCAGCCTGGGCAACAGAGCAAGACTCCATTAAAAAAAAAAAAAAAAATTCTAAGTGTCAAGGTAGAGATGAGTGAGTTACTCTTTTACTGCAGTTAATCCAGAGAAATTTCCTGAAGGAGATAGGCAGGGGAATCTAAGACAATTTTGAAATAAAAAATTACAAGGACCTGTTGGGTTGGAGAGAGGGGAAGGAGTTGAAACAGGGCAGAGTGGAGAAAGGGGACAAGGTTTGGGGACAGGAATGGGACAGATGTTGTGGACCTTGTGTTTTGCTTGGGATTTGGAACTAGGGTTCTGGTATGATGATAAGTTTTCCTTCTTTGCAAAGTGAAACCCAGATGGCTAAATTTAATTCCACTTGGAGCCACTGGTGATTCACCCAAGCTCAGGTGCACCCACATACAGCTGGCGTCAGCGCTGTGTGCTTTCCAGGCTAAGCTTGCCTCAGCCCCGCTTCCTGCATGGAACAAGAGGGGAAAGCCAGACTGGTAACCTCGACCCTTCTGTGTCTGTGTCTGCAGCATCCTGGCCACTGCGGGAACCCACTTCAACACTCACGTGGACCTGAGGACCCTCCGGGCTGTGCGTGTCCTGCGGCCCTTGAAGCTCGTGTCAGGGATACCTAGTGAGCATCTGCCATTCTTTCTGCTCTGCTAAGAACTTTCTTGATATGTCCCCAGCTGGATCCAGGTCTAAGGGAATTTGGGATAAAAAATATTCCTCCTGGGAGGAAGCCTCAGTGGTAATAAATAGTGGAGCTGGAGCAATCTGGCATAACATTTTACTTTAAATTTAACTTTCCGCAAATATAAAAGATAATAGAAAATCTTTACAGAAAAATGTGGAAAGTAAAGAAAACAACAAAAGAGAAAAGTGCTCTTTATCCTGTCACTCAGAAATCACTTCTGTTAAAATTTCAATATTTTTCATTTTCCCGTGTGCATTTTAATATAATTGAAATCATTATGTATATTGTAGTTTTATATGTTTTATATCCTGAAATAAGTAGTTTATTTTCCTAACCTTAAAAATTCTTGGCTGGGTGCAGTGGCTCACGCCTATAATCCCAGCTCTTGGGAGGCTGAGGTGGGTGGATTGCTTGAGTTCATGAGGAGTTTGAGACCAGCCTGGGCAATATGGTGAAACCCCATCTCCACAAAAAATAAAATAAATAAATAAATAAAAATTAGCCGAGCATGGTGGCTCATGCCTGTATCCCCAACACTTTGGGAGGCTGAGGTGGGAGGATAGCTTGAGTTCAGGAAGAGTTCAAGACCAGTCTGGGGAACATGGTGAAACCCCATCTCCACAAAAAATACAAAAAAGTAATAAAAATTAGCTGAGTATGGCGGCTCACTCCTATAGTCCTAGCTACTCAGGAAGCTGAGGTGGTAGGATCACTTGGGCCTGGGGGGCCGCAGTGAGCCAAGATGATGCCACTGCGCTCCAGCTTGGCGACAGACCAACACTCTGTCTCAAAGCAAAAATTTCTTATATGTGTTATGATTTATTTAGCCGTTTTTATGTTTTATGTTGCTGGATGACATAAAAAAATAAAAATAGGCTATTTCCAGTTTTTCTCCAACTATAAATGTGCTGCAACAAACACCTTTTTACTTAAATCTTTATTCAAATCTCTGAGTGTTTTCTTGGCTAGAATCCTAGAAGTACAATGTGTGGGTCAAAGGATATGTCGTTTTCTGAATAGTAGTTGTACTAATTGTGCTTCCCCAGTAGGGACTGAGAGAATTGGGTCTGAGATAGAGTGAATGGGAAGATTAACTTTGTCCCAGCTCTTGAAGGATTTACAGCCTAGCAGAGCTGGGCCTAATTTCCTTTAGGAAAGGTTCACATTCTAATAAATTTAATCTATCAGAGGCAGAAGGCAGCATGGATGAAACCAATGAGGGAATGAAACTAATCCTGCCCTGTCAGATGGTGCTGAGGGATGGCTGCATTGGTCATTCTCTGTCCTTCCTTCTAGGCCTGCAGATTGTTTTGAAGTCCATCATGAAGGCCATGGTACCGCTTCTGCAGATTGGCCTTCTACTCTTCTTTGCCATCCTGATGTTTGCTATTATTGGCTTGGAGTTCTACAGTGGGAAGTTACATCGAGCATGCTTCATGAACAATTCAGGTAGGGTCGTTCTTCTCCTTTTCCCTTCTCCCCTCTGTTAACTGGGGTAATTTCAGGGCACTTGGAGGCTCATTGGAAAAGTGTGTCCTATTTTGACCCTGGAATTAGAATCAGAAGCTTCTAGTCAGCAGCCTTTTGAGGCACAGCCAACTGAGACTAGAGACCCTGACTTGACATTAATATTGCAAGGCAAATACTTAGTTGGAAGATTTCAAATAGATGGTCTCGGCTCCCCTATCCCATAGTCAAGGGCCATAAGAATGAACTTCAAAAGCCATCTGTCTGAGCCAGGCATAGTAGCACACACCTGTAGTTCCAGCTACTCCCTGGAGGCTTAGGCAAGAGGATTGTTGAAGCCCAGGAGTTTGAGGCCAGCCTGGACAACTAGTGTCTCTCTGTCCCCATCTCTCTGTCTCTCTACAAAAAATAAAGTGCCACCTCTCTGAATATCTGAATCAATACCCCTTGACTCTTTATACAGCAGCCTCTGACTGAATAAATAAGTACTTTTTCTATAGTGGCCTCTCTGGCCCACAGGCCGGTGAGATGTAGGAGTGCAGAATCAGAGTTGGGTCCCTCCGGATCTGTGGAGACGTTTTCCCTTCATGATCCTTCTCACCATTTTCTTGCTCTCTGTTTTGACCCACACGTGGTGTGGTTGAACTGAGAATGCTCTGAGCTTGGTTTGCAAGTGTGCCTGGGAGATTGTTAGGGTACACAACCCCGAATTCTCATATCTTTGTATTTCATTTGTTCTTTTCAAGTTGAGTTGAGTATCCTAGGAGGAAAGGAGATGGGAGGCAGGCTGAAGAATCCCAAATAAGTACCATGCTTTTTATGAAAAGAACCCTCAAAGAACACCTTCCACCTTGGATTTCTATTTTTTGTTTTAATGTTTTATTCAAAGCCAGCAATCCATGCTGGACAAACAAGGAGCTAAAACCCCCTAAAATGACCGTAGTTTAGAACTGTCCCCAAGAAACCTAGGAAGAACTCAGGGCTCATCCTGGAGTCTGAAGCTAAAAAACTTGACTTTGCCTCTTCCTCAAAGTGTGTCGTGTGATTCAGTCCTTCTAATTCCTGTGGTACTGCAGGTGAGGGTAGAGAATCAAGCTTGCGGAGTAGGGGACCATGCGGAAGAGAGGCTCCATTTTCAAGAGAATGGGAAACATTGGGTTGAACACATGGTGTATGAGCTGGGAGGTGCAGAGAGGCCAGGGAGGAGAGGGAGCCTGAGACAAAAAAGGGCAGACCTCTTTCCATGGGGAATGGAATTGCTTGCTTGTGGCCTCCTGAGATCATTTCCAGTTCATGTGAAACACCATATGATTTATCCCCCACCCTCCAAACATGTCTGCAGGTATTCTAGAAGGATTTGACCCCCCTCACCCGTGTGGCGTGCAGGGCTGCCCAGCTGGTTATGAATGCAAGGACTGGATCGGCCCCAATGATGGGATCACCCAGTTTGATAACATCCTTTTTGCTGTGCTGACTGTCTTCCAGTGCATCACCATGGAAGGGTGGACCACCGTGCTGTACAACGTGAGTAGAGCTGGTGGGGACCGGGAAGGAAGAGGGAAGAACCCTGGATGGAGGCTTCTGGGGTTGTTTGGCCTGGCTAGTCCAGGGGGACAGGGAGGGCTGTGGATATAGGTGTATTGGAGCGGGAGGTGAAGACTCAACTGGGACAAGCCTTAGCAGTTCATAACCCTCTTTTGTCTGGCCTCTTGCTAAGTACAAGTACACAGCTTCTTAATTCGATTAGGAAATTACATCCTAGGTTGGATAGGTGAACAAATTAGTTAAGTCAGATCAACTTAACAGTTATAGAATATGTTGGTTGGACATGATGGTAGGCTACAGTGAAGGGTACTAATAATGTATAATACTGGCTGCCCAGTAGAATTAGCTGGAAGCTTAAAAAATTTTATCACCCCCTCAGGATCTGGGAGAATGTACTGGAAAAGAACAACAAGAAAAGAAAAAAAATTATACCAATTGGGCTCCATCCCAAACCAATTAAGTAGGAATATTTAGGGGTGAAGGTGATTTTAGAAAAGTCATTGGCTTTTCTAAAAAGCTTCCTATCTGACTCTCGTATGTAGCCACTGTCAAGAACTGCTGCATTACATGCACATAAAAAGCATGCTTAATTGTGAGATTCACCAGGGATGCTTGTTGAAAATTCAGATTCACAGGCCCCTTCTCTGGAGATTCTAATTTTGTATGACTTTGTAAGCTAGTGAGCTGTGCATTTTTCAAGTGCCCTGGGGATTCATGTGATCAGACATGTTTGGAAGGTTCTGAGTTGATCTAACTGCCTGTCAGGGATGTTGGGGATTCCTGCATGGGGACAGAAGGTAGATAGGGTGATCATGAAGTCTCTTCCATCTTCCAGAGTCTAATTTTAATGACTTATCAAAGGCTTGGTGCAGACTCTATGCTCAAAAATGAGAGCGAGTTGAGTGAGGTATGTGGTTTGATGTACATGGATCCTAGGTGGGTAAAGCCATGCGGGCAGGTGCTTTTGAAAGACTGTACCCTTACCTGCATTCAACCAGCCCATTCCAAGACAGTAACTCTGGAATGATCATGCCTCTTATGTACGCTCCCACAACCTGCCTTTACCTTAAGGTGCCCTCTGTTTCCTTCAGTTCTTCTCTAGATCTTTTTAGCCTGATTCTATCTGTATAAAACTTATTAGGTGGAACATAAGGTGGCTTATACAAAGCACCCTTTAGAAAGAGCTTTGGATATAATTTACAGTGGAGGGAAAGGAAATGCTGTCTCAGAAGAAACTCGACTAGACTATAATGCCCAAAGAACAAGGATTGTGTAAGGCCTGTACAAGAAAGTACTTAGTAGAGGTCCATTGCTAACCTGGATCCATTCCCATATAGGATGAGCAAGGCAGGACTGAAACTTTGCAGAAAAGAGTCACAGGCTATTATGCTAAAGCTCTTAAGGGCAGTAAAGAAGTCGCAAGGACCAACTTACACCCAGCAAGCCCAGGGATGACGTGTGACCCAGAAAGCCCTGGAGGACACTCTGCAGTTCTCACCAGCTGTGGGAGGCAGCAGGAAGGAGTGGAGGGAGGCAAGGTTGATGAGTGCAGTCACTCCTCATTTGAGATGTAAAGGTTGTCTTGAGGCCACACCACTCAAATTAGCCAGGCACCTGTAGGAATTGCAGCACTGGCCCTGTAGTGGCTGGTGTCACTTGTAGGGCTTTGAGAGTGATGCATTTCAATTATATGTGGAGACTCACCTAAGTGATGTGATAAATGCATTGAAAGCCTGAAAGGAGAAGTGTTGCATTTGAGGATACAGGCGTGATTGTTGGTCCTCTTTAGCCAAGATTCAGATGGTACTGAGAGGAGCAGGATCTCAGCTGAAGAACCACTCATTATTTTTTCTTCGTTAGTTTCTTTGTTCATTCCTTCATTCTTTCAGTGTTTATTGACTGAGCATCTATTACATGCCAAGCACTGTTCTAGGCACTAGGGAAATGGAGAGGAAAAAGTGCCATGATTCCTGCTATCATAGTGCTGTCTTCAAATCTCTATGTCTCTCCAGTTACCTGTCAGCCATAGGTTTAGAAGTTAAACACAGGCAGAGATCTTGCTCCTCTCTCTAGTTTTGCTCACTAAGGAGCGAAGGAGGGAGGAGAGGAGATCAAGTTGCAGATACTCTGAAACCTTGTATTGCATAGGTGTCCAGGGCCCACAGATTCACATACTCTGACTTCCAGCCTGTGATTCATTGAACTTGAGTTTACTGAAGGCCTCTTGATATTCTGATGGCTGGATTTAGGGCTAGGGGTACTGTCACCCAAAGACTGTCTACCTGTTTGGACTGTCTGCTACCTGTTTGGACACACACACACACACACACACACTTATATACACTGGTTGCATACCATGAAGTTAACTATGAATGACTAGTCAACTTAGTATTATAAATACATGTATACATATATGTGTGTGTGTTTCTGCATATAGAAAAATGACTCCCTAAGCATTCCCACAACCACCACCAATAAGATGCAAATATAAATATAACTGTATTGATTTTCCTTTCTACCACTCCTCATTCTGGGAAGGCCCAGTTAACCCAGCTGCTGGATTTGTTCATGCAGAGCACTAAGAGAGGGGGATCCCCTGTTTCCCAGCCCTATGTACCTTCTATTCAGTGGTGCAACAAACATGTAAGATTTATTGTTGTTAACATCCAAACCAGTAGGAGAATCTTCAGGTTTATCCAGTAGGAAGAAGCTCTCAGGCATGTGGGCTCAGTTTAACCTTGTTAACCAATGTAGATGCTTCCCTCATGTTTGCATCCCTTTTCTGTACCACAGACTCTTCCTAGATGCCTCCCTATGACCTTGTGTTGCTCTGCCATTGATTACTATTAACTTCATTTGCATGTGGCTTTTCTCATTATAATGAATTGTAAGGGGGAGGGTTCCCATTGTCAGGGCAACCTGGAGTCACTGGTGCTTCATTTAGTCTCTATCCAAATGTCAACTGCTTGGTCAAACTCCAGCTATATTCTTGGCTTCCCTCCCTCCTCTGGCGGAAGGGATGCAAAACTGTCTACAGTTCTGGCTGTTGCTACCTGTTTGCACTGTCTCTCCCAAAGGTCTCCTCGAGACTTGCAAACTCTCTTCTTTACTTATTTCTCCTAACCTGATAAGCATGTCTTCCACAGTACAATGTGTTCTCCTTCTGATCAATGTTCTTCATTCAACAAATGTTACTGAGGCTTGCTAACCCTCTTCGCCTGTACTGGAAGTGGCTGAGAGAAGTGACTTTCTTCTGATTCCGATCTGAGTCTTATTTCTCTTTGTCATTCTAGTTTTACGGTATCTGCTGATTCAGTTAGCTCTTTTATTCTATCAGGACTAATTCCCACATTGCAGAGATTCCCAGTCCCTGTCTGCAGTTACTCACATCTTTGCTCTTAAAGTTTAGTATGTTTCATTTGTATTTCTGTAGTTGGAGTTATTTCTCTTTTTACTGTTGATAAACTCATGTAGAGGCAGAAATTTCTTGGAGGTGTACTGTTTCTGCAGCTTTGCAGGTATGCTTGCCACATCTGTTGTGACTACTTAAGATGCTCCAAGCTGCTATGATGGAAGGGGTTTTTATGGACTTCATTGGCTTTTGGCAAGAAGAGGCAACTTAAAGTCTGGGTGCTTTCTGAGAGTCTTCCCAACTCCTCAGAAATCTTTTGGTCTATCAACAATGACTGTGGCTCTCCTTTAAGTTGCCTTTTCACAGCTGCATATAGTCAGGATTTATTAAATGGTTAACAGCTATTCACTTTCTGTCTCATTGAGATTTTGCTGTATGTGTCATCTATCAGCATGGTGAGGCATAACATCCATCTCGCAGTTGATGAAAAACGACTATTCTCTTTATGAAGTTCCTCTGATTTTGTGGTATCTACAGAGAATGCTTTGGGTTCTGAGATCCATGAGACTAGGGAACGTGGCTTCCATCTTTGCTTCAGTCTTTTCCTACCACCTCCTCCACATTGTAGTAGAACTACTCAAAACTAATTTGACAATGGGTGGCAGGAGTCTATGATTATCTTATGGTGCTAGGGTGATAAGATGAACCAGCTGACCTAGGATCAGGTGTATAGTTCATAAAATTTGTAGACACTGTAATTGTGACTGATATTGTAGACACTGTAAGTGTTATTGTAATTGTAATCGGTATCCAGGATCAGTCATGCTCTGGAATAGACTGGTTTCTTTTTTTCTTTTTTTCCTACAACCCCATCTGGACTGCCCTGTTCCTATGTCCTTACATGAGTCTGGGATCCTGTAATACAGGTGATACTTGGAATCGGATACTAGTATCTGTTCATCTGTTACTTATCCATAGAGGGATTGGTAAGTGGATCTTGGAAGTTACTGTTCTTTTTCCCATGACGGCTGGGAGGTGAGGTGTGTGTGCTTAGTGAGGAGCTATGATAACTTCCTCTTAACTGGCAGAACACTTTGCTTGTCAGGCTTTTCATGGAGAGGAGAGAGTAGAGGGAGAGGGAAACTATTTCCTGAACTCATAGTAAAAGCTTTTCCCCTCTGTTTACATTAATACATAAGTGTAGATTTGTTCACTAACTCATTATTCATTCAGCAAACATTTGTTAAGTGGCAATTACTTGCCAGATACTGTTCCGGATGCTGGTGATACAGTAGAGAGTAAAACATAGGAAACTCCCTGCCCTCATGGAATTTATATTCTAGTGGGAAAATGCATATAGAACATAAGGAAAACATATGGTATATCAGATAGTGATAGGTGCTGTGGAGAAAAAAAAAGTGGGGAAAGGGAGAAGTTGGTTGCAATTTTAAATGGAGATGTCAGGAGGACCACGTTGAGAAGATGGCATTTGAACAAAGACTTGAAGTGGTTGAGAGAGTGGGCCATGTGGTTATCTGGGGGAAGAGTGTCCTGAGTCCCAGATAGCTGGGCCAGCAAGTGCAGAGATCCTGAGATAGGGACAGGCTGGGTGTATTTGAAGAACAGCAAAGAGCACAGTGGGTTGGATTGCAGTGAGTGAGGCAGAAAGTAGGAGATGGAACAGTCAGTCAGATCATGTGGAGCCCTGAAAGCCATTATACAGACTCTGGTTTTTACTCTGAGTGAGATGGGAAAGCAGTGGAGGATTTTGAGGAAAGGAGTGATGTGACCTGACTTGTGTTTGAAAAAGGATCACTCCACCTGCTTTGATAGAGCAAAAGTAGAAACAGGGAGTCAAATCAAGGTTATTGCAAGGATCTAAAAAAAAAAAAAAAAAAAATGATAGAGGCTTGGGCCAGGGAGGTAGGTAGCAGTGGAGGATGTGAAAAATGGTTGGATTCTGCATATATTTTTAAGTTGAGCTCATGGGATGCTTCGATGGATTGAATATGAGTTTGGGAGAAAGCACCAAGAAGAGTGGAGTGGCCGTTAACTAAGCTGGGGAAGAACACAGGTAAAGTATGTTGGGAGGAGGAGGAGAATTGAGTTTGGATGTGTTAAATTTGCTATTCTCATTTGATATGGTAGTATAGGGAAGGAGGTGAATAAATGAGTTCAGGGTAGAAGGCTTGGCTGGAGATACAAATTTGGGAGTTTTCAGTGTATAGATGGTAAAGTATTGAGACTGGCGGAAACCATCAAGGAAGTGAATATAGACAGGGAAGAGAGGAGATTCCAGGACTGAGTTCTGATGTTAAGGTGAAGAGAAAAATGATTATCAGCAAAAAAGACTGAGAAGGAGCAGTAGGGAGGCGAGAGGAAAATCAGAAACTTGGTGTCCTGGGGCCAAGTGAAGAGCGCACTGCAGAGGGAGAAAGTACAGGATGATCAAGTCAGTTCTCTGAAGAAGCGTTTTTCCTATCATATGATTATTCAGTATCTTGCTAGTAATTTCTTGGTGATTTGTATAAATTACATCCACAGATTCTCTTGAATTCACATTCATATTTACTCTTTCAAAAACTCTTACCTATATGCTTTGCTCATTTGAATCAAATGCTTCAGATGGGTCAAGGAAGGTGAAGGCTAAGAACCACTGAATGCCAGGAGCAGTTTGAGTGGAGTGGGAAGGATTTCAGAGAGCAATGAAAACAGCATGGAAGAAATACCACTTACATGCTGATGGGAATGATCCATTTGAGATAAAAATTATTGTTGATGAAGGAGAGGGAGGATAATTGGTGGAAGGATTTCCTTGAACAGGTGTGCGTGTGGTGTGGGGAGGTCTAGACCACGGGTGTAGGGCTTGGCTTAGATAGGAGCTCTAATCATCCATTCATAGTACTAGGAGTAGAGGAAGAACAAGTGGCTGCAGAGGCTGGTACGTGGGTAGATGTGGTGTTGGAATCTTGTAGAAATTCTCTTCCTATTGCTTCTATTTTCTCAATGAAAGAGGAAGTAAGGTCATCAGCTTACTGGGTGGGAGGAGGAAAATATTGAAAGTTTGAGGAGAAGGTATAACATAGTTTCCCAGAAGACTGAGGGAGTAAGTGGAGTAGGTAAATGCATTGGGTTGCTGGGCAGCTTTATGGACTCACTTGGAGTTAGCTGTGATGAAGTTCAAGTGAGACCAGTGAGCCTGGTGTGTTTTCCTCTGGTCACATTCAGCCGCTGAGTCTCAGGTGGGAAGTAGGTGGAGAGTTGGCTTTTACGACAATAGTTTTATCAGGTGAGCACGATAAAATGAGAGAAGATCAAGAGAGTGACTGTAACATAGCCATGGTATTTGAGCTGGATAAGGAGCAAAGAGGTGGGGGAGAAACCGTGAAAAGGGAGGAGAGTAAATGGATTATGGACCCTTTTTGAAATGTGACTCTTGAATCTGATGGACAAATTCAGTCTGTGGAGTAAGTTGAGAAACCTATCTTGCTGCATAGAAGTAGGGAGTGGGTTTTGAAACCAAATGTTCTGATTTCTAATTTGGTGCTCGCACTGCCCCCAGTGGAAGGAGAGAGAGTGTGTGCATGTGCCGCACATGTGCAGAGTAAGCTGTGACTCTGGGCGCCGGCACACGGCTGGGCCCTCTCTGACGCCACTCCCAGGGTGTCTCGTCCTGTTTCGGCTCAATTCAGAATGTGAATTTGGGGAACATTTGGGTACTGAAACCCACCAGGCCCGCCCGCCTACCTTACTAGCATTGTACTCTGTCATCTTGTTTTCCTTCTCAGAGTGTCTGAATCTTTTTTAAACACACGTACGTTGCAGCTTCTGATGCTGACTTTGGCAGCCTGTTCTCCTGTTAATACTTGTCCTCTCTAAACCCTACAGTGCCTTCTTGGCCTCTGTCTGCTGGGCTGAGAGCCTGTGGTCCACAGCCTTCTCCACACCGCTGCCTCCCTGGGAAGAAACTGGCGTTTTCTTTCTTTCTCACACTTACTATTTTCCCATCCTTAGCTGTCTCCACCCTGAAGTTATTCCTACTCATTGCATTTCTGTCTTGATTTGTCAAACCAGGATGCCATCATGTTTGGGATTTATTCCAAATGTGCTAAGTGTGCCTCCTGATCTGATGCCTGAATTTCACACCACGAACCAGGCCAGTCTCCTGGTCTTTTGTCTGTGCATAGCCATTAGGCTGGCTCAGGGTTCCTTTCCTTTTTGTTTCATTTACTCTAATATGCGGTTTAATTTCTAATCCGTGGCCAAAGGCCTCAGGTGCCTGATGTGTCATGCAGCTTTGGGCTATGATCTTTTTGTTCTCAGGCAACACCAGGCCTTAGGACTCAGGGGCAGAAATTAGCTGGAGGTGGTGTGTTGGTGACTCAATGGCTGTTTCAGGTACTTTTCACTCTGGAATCCAAATGCTGACAGAATCTCAGCCAGGTGGGGATGGCACAGTGCCAGTATATGGCACACTAGGAAAGCCAAGAGGTCTTTATTCACTCTTCCTCAATTCATTATTCACTTGAAGACTTACGAGCAATTTTATTTCATGCCCCTCAGAGTGTGGTCTGTCTTGGAATCATCCAGGGGCAATTAGTATAATTTCATATTCCCGGGCTCTGCCCCAAATCTGGCGGGCCAGCATCTCTAGAGGTGGGAGGAAGGAATCTGTATTTTCAGCAAGTTCCCCTGTGATTCTGAGGCTACACTGAAGTTTGAGAACCACTGTTCTGCATCAATGTAATTGCCAGACAGTCAGAGGGTGACATGGCACATAAATGGGAGAGTACTGAAGAAAAAGGCACACTTCTGCCTTCAGCCTGCATGCCTACTATGTGGATTTCCATGAGGTCATGCTTTATTCAATGCTTGCCTAACATAAAGTGATTGACACACAGTGGGCTCTCAGGAAGTAGTTAATTTATGGACTTCGGTCTAGAAGGGGCAGTAAGTCAGGCGCATGGATACATACGTATACTTGTAACAATAGGGCAAACTATAGCAAATAATTGGAAGCTACACAAGCAGAGATTTCTGGGAGGATTGAGGAGAGAGTGGATAATTTAAAGTGAGCTGCTGAACCTGGCTTAGTGGCTCACACCTGTAGTCCCAGCTACCTGGAAGGCTGAGGCAGGAGGATCTCTTGAGTCCAGGAGTTCAAGGCTGCAGTGTGCTATGATTGACCTATGAATCATAGGTCAGCCTGGGCAACATAGTGAGACCCCATCTCTAAAAAGAAAAGAAAATAAAGTCAGCTTCTGGACAGCCCATGTAGAAATGTGAAAGCTGGTGAACTCCAGGGTAGCCCATGATACTGGATTTCAGCCTGTTGGACAAAGATGTCAGAGTTCTTGACAACACATTAAAGGTATCATTTACCCACTGGGCACTTAGATGTTACTTTATATTTTTACCTTCCTTTAGGGACAAGGCTCAGAAACTGACTTGAAAGTTAGTATACCTTTTGGTGGGAGGGAAGGGTTGGCTGTACTAACTTTCCCTTAACGATCCTCTCCTTAGCTGGTCCTCATTCTATGCCTGTTGAAATAATATGCGTAGATTTACAGACCTTTACCTGCCCCCAGTTCCCTGTGTTGCAGTTGATGTCAGCTGCTTCTCCACGGCGAAGCTTCAGCTACAGCTTTCCCTGTTGATTGACACATGCGCCCTCAATTACACCTCAGCTCCCTGCCAAAGGGAGGGAAGGATTGAACAGGATCCTTTCTCCTTTAAGGTGCCAGGTACTAGGGGCTCCATTTACACTTCTGGAGAGCTCTTTTAAAAATGACTCCTGAGAGCCTCCACTCTCCAGTGCCTTCCACCTCGAGCCCCATTGTCCACAAGAGGAAACAGGATTTTGTGCACTCATGGGCCAGCAGAGTAGTGGAGTTAATTACAAAAAAAAAAAAAAAGATTTTGTATTTGACTGGCAAGTACATCTTTGGTTTATCATCTGCACTGGAATATTTCTGATGTTGTGGGAAATCACAACACTCAAATCAGATAAAGAAGCCACAGTGACAGGACCTGGGATATCTTCTGACTTTTGTCCCCTCGGCTTCTCCTAGTGCCCCTTTTCTTGAGAAGCAGTGACCCAAGGTGGGGCCTTTCCTTCCAGCGTGCAGTCTTCCTCACCCCAGGAACCGGCGGGTGGGTCGCAGCACCTGTGATGGTCAGAGAGGACCACTTGAATTTCTGTCCTCCTAAGGGTGCCTTGCCAGGTGCTCCCGCCCCTCCCGCCCACTCTCCCCACTCACCATCCCCGGGCCATGGCCTTCACTCCAAACCTGGGACTTGTCAGCGGGTATCTGCAGATGGGCTTTGATGGCATCTATAAAATTTGTTGCAAGTTTTGTTTTTAAAATATGTATTTTAACTACCACATTTTCTTGAATCCAGGATGCCATTGATTATATACTGTATCAAAAATTGAATAATTCTGTTATTAAATTTAAGCATTATTCAGTGTTGTCGGGGGAAAAGCCACTGCATTCTATGTATGATGTATTCATATATTCTGAGTTACAAAACCTTCCTCTGTAAAGAAAGGTATATTGTAGAATTAAGGAAATAGAAAATGAAGGAATAAAACTAATTTTAAAAAGCCACAAGTAATCCATATGTTATAGACCAAATTTTCACACTTGGAGACCTCCCACGGTCACACTGGTGTAATTCTTTTCTTTGTGGAGACCTTGGAGTCAAGCTCCCTTTGCTGTCTCTGCATTTATTTGAGCTTTGTGTAAATGTGGTATTAGAAAGCTTCTAGTTCTGTGTTAGTCTTTTTAAAAGAATCAGGCCCCAGCTTGTTTGCTTTCATAAAATGATGTAAGTGATCACACTATTACCTTTCTGTATGATTCAAGATTTTCTCAATACTGTGAAACTAAAATAAAATATGAAAATAAGCCGGATGCCAAAACTGATTCAAGACTGCAATAGTCATCTATAACCCTGGTTTCAAATTTTTATCTTCTGGAAAACAACCTCATGTTTGAATGATATTGAATAAGTGTTCTGTATTATGAGTATATTTGTATTAAATATATAAAATAGGTTTATGCCAGAAGATGGCCCATTTTTATAAGTTTTATGCATGGATGGTCCAATATAAGTTTTATTTGAAAAAAGTGATTTCTGATGCCAAAGGTACTATAACATAGTGGTTAGGAATCCTGGTCTTACTTTACTATCTATGGGACTTTGGCAATTTATTTAATCTCTGTGCCTTTATTTTCCTATCAGTAATGTGAGGGTAATTGTGGTACCCACCTCTCTGAGTTGTAGTAAGAAGTAAGTTAACATGGATAAATGGCACATAGCACTCATGTGAGAAATTATTAGTTAAAAAGTTTTGAAAACAAAGCATCTTCTTCCATTGGCCTACTGTATAAACCTGTTCCTCTCAGACTGGTCCTTCCTGTCTCTCAGTCTAGCCACTTTGCACTTTCCATTTGCATCATTGCCAACCTTGAGTGCACATTCTTGGAATTGCCTCCAAAACTCTGATGTCGCCTTCTCCACAGAGCCTTCTCTGACTATCCCTGAGAAATTCAAAAGAAGGGAGATGTTTCCCCTGAGCCTTCTCCCCCAGACCTAAATGTCATTAGCATTCCTTCCCAGATTCTCCTGTGTCATTCGTCGTCGTCTTGGTGTTTATGTCCCTTTTCCTTATTAAATGTTCTGTCTGCTGGCATCAACCACAGTCCCCTAGACATGGCTAAGTGTTCGGTAAATATCCATTGGTGGATTGATGTCACAGAGTGGCTGTCGGAACCCACCAAAGATGCCATGGCTTCCAGACTGCCAGGCTGTCGGGAGACGCAGCACAGGTTCTGCTCTCAGAGTGAGCTGCTGTCCACAGGGACTATGGCTGCTGCAGCCTCTGCTCGTCCTGCCTCACTCCAGCTCAGCTCCATCCTCCTGTGACAGGTAGAGAGGGGGAAAAAAAAAATAAAACTAGGGGAAAGGTAATTTATTTCAGTGTTTACAGAGGGTTTGCATGTAATTAACAGTTTATTTCTGTGACACAGCTGGCCTCCTCAGCTTGGAACCTGGCTTTGAAATGCTCTTAAAGAGACCCATACCTAGGCAATCTGAGGGGTGCTGGGGACTTGGGAAGAGAATGAAGAAAAATGCCATTCCCTGTCTTTGGTGACGATGCTTGACCAAGGACAGCCCCTAAAGTGAAGACTCTCTTGTTCCTTCTTTCCCCAACCCTCCCATACGTGCGTGCACACACACACGCGCACACTCACACACACACACTTATGTTTCTTGAGTCATATTCTGTTGGCGAATCCACCTTCGACTTAGACCTTTTACAGGGTACTTTTTTTTTAACCTTTTGTTCACATCAAAGCTTGGGCTTTGGTATCTCCACTGGGGATAGGGGAGCAGTCACTAGATCCCCTCCTGCCATGAGCCCCATGATTGCAGGCAAAACACTGTACTCCTCCTTGTAAGTATTGAATAGATGAATAAATAAATGTGCATCAGTCTTTTCATCAGTAATATGGGGGTAATACCACCTGCTGCTTCTACCTTAAAAGTTTTATAGCAAGTACGTGAGAAAAAGTATACAAAAGTGCTTTGAAAAAGACATTCAGCCCTCACTATGTGAGTGTGCTATTTTAATGACATTTTGCTTCTGTGAACTGTGGACTTATAAACTCAATTTTGCTAAGTGAGCAGTTTTTTTGTGCTTATTCAGAGGGGGTGTCTGGTTGCTTCGGGAGCATGTAAGATGAATTCTCCTAATATATTTTCTGTTTCTTACCATCAGTTAGCTGTGTTTGTTCTGTGTTATGAGTGTGTTCAGGTCCTGTGATCTTGGTTAGAAATACAGTATTTATATTTTGTGCATATTGAAAAACATACCTATATTTGATGCAAAAGTGGCACTTTGAATTTAATAACAGTTCTTGCTAACTCGCATAACCTGTGAATAACTGGTGAAACCTACATTGCAGTTGCTTCCAAATTCAAACATGTTTCAGAACTTTTTTTTTTTCTTTTTGAGATGGAGTCTCGCTCTGTTGCCCAGGCTGGAGTGCAGTGGCATGATCTCAGCTCACTGCAACCTCCTCCTGCCAGGTTCAAGCGATTCTCCTGCCTCAGCCTTCTGAGTAGTTGGGACTACAGGCACCCACCAGTACGCTCGGCTAATTTTTATATTTTCAGTAGAGACGGGGTTTCACCATATTGGCCAGGCTGGTCTTGAACTCCTGACCTTGTGATTCCCCCACCTCGGCCTCCCGAAATGCTGGGATTACAGGCATGAGCTACTGTGCTTGGCCAAGGATGTCTTAACCTTTGCAAGTGTTAGGGTAGGCCTGACATTTATCTGCGGCAATGTTCCCGAATGAGCTGGGGCTGAGCCAATGAGACAGTCTATACCAGAATAGCGTAATGGGAAAATAATGGCAATGTAGTTTTTCATGAAACTAAATTTGCTCAACTTGAAACTGGATTTAAACATTCAAAATGTTAGTGTCCTTTCCTGGCAAAATAAAAAGTTAAGAACATCATTGCAAACACAGATATTTTTGTTTTTGTTTTGTGAAACTTTTGTGATCTGTGAAGGCTAAAAATCTATGCTGATACATATTTTATCTATGTAATAGATATAATAGGTAAATATATTAATATAATTATGTAATTTCCTTGCAAATGCATAATATTGCTATTAGCAGCTTGAGTTTTCCATTCTAGTGATACAGAGATTTTTACATTAATTTTAAGAGAAACTGGTAGTCATTTATATAACCTTTCATTGAAGAATGAGTATTTTAGAAAACCACATAGGCTGGTATAGTGAATGCCATTTCTAAGAATAAAGTAGTGTCAGGCATTGGGTTATATTCAGAAGACCTGTGTCTGAGCCAAGTGTTTCACCTAGGCTGGAGTGCAGTGGCGTGATCTTGGTTCACTGCAACCTCCACCTCCCAGGTTCAAGTGATTGTTGTGCCTTAGCCTCCTGAGTAGCTGGGATCACAGGCGTCTGCTACCATGCCAGACTGATTTGTGTGTTTTAATAGAGACGGGGTTTCACCATGTTGGCCGAGCTGGTCTTGAACTCCTGACTGCAAGTGATCCCCCTGCTATGGCCTCCCAAAGTGCTGGGATTACAGGTGTGAGCCACCACGCCTGGCTGCAAGTTTTATTTCTTACCCATTCTTCCTGACTCTGCCATGATATTAGGCAAGTCACGTGACCTCATTTTCCTCTTCTATTAGGAACACCAATTCGGTACTCAGTTTATACAATGGTTATAAGAATTAAAGAAAAATGTATGTGTGAGAGTGCTTTGTGCATCAAGATGTGCCTTATGAATTTAAGGTATTATAAAAAACCTTTAAAGTTATGAACATTCATGTTAGGAAGATTTCTGTTACTGAGATGTACAATGCAGGTTTTTCACGTATCATTTTTAAACATGTTTTGACAGATATGGTCAATGGCATCCCTTGGAAGAAAGGTAGAATGTATATTCAAAATATTGTTAGGCTATTTCTCTTTCCTTTGTGCTCAAAGCATCCTAATATCATGACCTTTTCAAGTGTTTTCTTGATATGAAACAAAGCCGCCACTGCCTGAGTAGTTTGTATAAAAACATCAGATTTCTAGGTGAAGCAGAAAAGAAAGGGAGTGTGGGAGCTTGATTCCTTCCCCAGGGGTCTCTATGACGCCATCCTTGAATGAATGATCAAGGCGTGTCCCCCACTGCCTCTGAAGGTACTTCTCTTGGCTGCAGCCAGCTGCCTTAACAATTTGGAAGGAAAGGCAGGCCCAAAGGGCAGCAGGCACATGCACACCCAGGTGATCACACCTCCCTCGTCCCCTGCACACATTTAAACTCTTGGCAGCACATGTTCCCCAGGCACAGGCGGGGCTGGCGTAGTCAGCAAGGCTGCCACATCTCTGTCACAAGCTTCCCTTTCTCCTAGTGTTTTCAGCAGGCCTGTATCTCTCCACCATCCTCCCCTTCCCGGGTCTCCCACTCTCCCCTCTCTGTGACAGGTTCTTTTTCCTTGGCAGATTGCACTGGAATGGTGTGACAGTCCCTCAGGGATCATGCCACCCGTCCAAGCTGGGGAGGAATGGCAGAGAGGCATCCATGGCTGACCAGGTCACCAAGATAACGCTCCCCATGGATGAGGGTATCCAGGGCTCCTGGGACTGCAGATTCCATTGCCTCATTGAGCCAGGAGCCTTGGTCTACCCTATAGGACCTCATTCCGCCCAGGAACACTAAACTTGCCTGCCTGCCACTTGGCGCTACTATAAGCAGCTGTACCTATCAGCATACCATGTCTCAGAAGATGACCACAGAGAGCAATTGCCAGTGTTTAGTCTGTGTGTGCATGTGGGTGACAGAGCGAGAAGGAAGGTACGGACCTCTTTTATGCCCAGGTTATTTATTGCATTTGTCTTACGACTTCCATTTAGAGCTAAATAAACTGCAAAGTAGGTTATTTAAACTGGATCTTGGGTGCCTTTAGCAAGTGGAGAGGTGGGCGGTGAGGATGGAGAAAGATGGGAGATTGGGCCAGGGAGATTGAGAGAAAGGGGCCAAAAGAAACACAACATGGCTTATTTTCCTCCCGTTGGTAGTGGAAGGCATGGTATACTGTGGCTCACAGACAGAGATCCCCTTTGCTGGGGGACCTTGAAGAGCTTTCTGTCTCAGGCTTTTGGGAGTCAGCCTCCTGTGGACATATCTTGTTGTTTTTATGATCTATAAGTAAAAAACGAAGGCATGACCTAGGAGTGCAGATTGCACAAAGCCTACAGTTACGTACCCCACCTGAAAGGGTAGCTCCCCACTTCTTTGTCTGCTTGTCACGGTCCCATGCCCCCTCCACCTGCCTTGGCCTTGTGCAGCCTAACAGAGGGCAGAGGTATAAGGAAGAATGTCACTGGGGCATTTTATCATCACCCTATCCAAATGAGGTTTCAGGGAGTCTCATCTCCAGAGAGTAGTCTTCTACCCACCATGTACTTGTGTGTGTGTGTGTGTGTGTGTGTGTGTGTGTGTGTGTATGTGTATGTACACACACATATTTAAGCTCAGATGCCTTGCAGGCCCAGGGAGCTCTTTGTCAAGAGACTCTTGGTCCATCCAGATCACTCATGAATTCTCTTTTGTACAGACTTGATAAAGGGTGTTTCTTGAGTACCAGAAGTACTGTACATAATTCATAACATGAAGCAAGATAAAGTAGAAAGAACAAGAAAAGATAATAACTGGGAAATTAAAAGTTTCCAACTTTGTTACAAGCTGGAAGAGTGAGTCAGCAGTACATATATCCTTAGGGAGAGCTTTGCACAGGGTTGGTTTTGGGGTAGGGGCCTAGGTATCCAAAAAAGGAAGAAGGAGATGCTCAGGAGGAGTCAGAAGTAGGGGTGTGGAGGAAAAGGGACTGAGGGCAGGGAGCATGGGTGCACATTGCAAGTGGGGGGTGAATTCTAGCTCTGCCCTGCCTCCTCCCCTCCCTTTGAAGGAAAGAGATATCCTGGGGCCTTAATCATCTCCTTATCTCTCATTCCTTTCCTGGTTTAATTAAATTTCTGTTATAATTTGGAAGAGCTTGCATGTTCTCGACTGCTGTGGCAACCAATCTCTTTTATGAGACCCACCCTGGCACTCAGAGGAGTTTATCACCTCCATGGGACTTGGACCCTCTGTAGCTTTTGCCGTCATGGTCGGTTCTGTAGTGAGCAGAGGTGGATTTGAGAGGAGAAAGGGGCTCTCTTACTTCGCCTTCTTCCACCAGGAAGTGAAGCTTCTTCTCCTATCCCTGTATATTTTTTGTCTTTTGCATCGTGTTACCTCTCCTCTCCCAGGACAAAACACACTTCGTTGGGATCTCTTTGAATGTTAAATAATACCAAAAAGAGAGATGAAAGACAGGAAACATGGATAAATGTACCATCAGCATTCCTCTTACACCTACTGTGTGCTAGGCACAGTGCTGGGTACTCTACGTGTGTGACTGCCTTGAAGGTGATGGACGGTCCTCCTTTGATAAATGAGGCACTATATTAGTCTGCTTTCAAGCTGCTGTAAAGGCATACCTGAGACTGGGCAATTTACAAATGAAAGAGGTTTAATTGAACTTACAGTTCCACGTGGCTGGGGAGGCCTTACAATCATGGCCAAATGCATGGAGGAGCAAGTCACATTTTATGCAGATGGCAGCAGGCAAAATAAGAGCTTGTACAGAAAACTCCCATTTTTTAAATCATCAGATCTTGTGAGACTCATTCACTATCACCAGAACAGCCCAGGAAAGACCCGCCCCCATAATTCAATCACCTCCCACCAGCTTCCTCCCACGACACGTGGGAACTGTGGGAGTTACGATTCAAGATGAGATTTGGGTGGGGACACAGCCAAACCGTATCAGGCGCTCAAGGCTCACAGAGGTTAAAGGATCCTCCCAAGGTCATATGGCTGTTAAGGTAGAAAACTCAACTGGAACCTTGTCTTGTGAGCTAGAAAAGCCCATGCTCTCCCCAGTACTCCCTGTTAGAGCAGGATGTGAGAGGAGATGGATGAATGATTTCAGCAATTCTCTTCAACTTAACGGACATACCAAATGTTGGAGTGCCAACCGATTACCAGGGCCTGTGTTAGGCATTGGATGGTGGAAGAGCTTTTGATTCTGCCCTCAGGGAGACAAGACATGCTTGTGTTCAGTGGATGCCTTAAGGAAGTGTTATGGTCCCTTTGAGCATTATGGACCCACTGCTGTGGGCCATAAAGGCAGTGGTGGTGTTCTGTCTGAGGTAGTCAAGAAAGGCGTCATAGAGAAACCTTGTAGAGATAGAATTTCACCAGGGGGAGAAGTAGGTCAGGACCTGGGCAGAAGCATGGTGGAGGTATGACATTTGTGTGCCGTGTTGAGGAAGTGGCCACAACAAAGGGGTTGGGGTGGAAAAGGCCTGGAGATGAGACTGGGGAAGAGATTGTGGGTGAGTGATAAAGGACTGAGTGTCCATTAATGACTACAGAGTGTTCCTTCTATCAGGGAAATCGTCTCATTATTGAAAGTATCAATGACTTATCTGTACCTCTTTTTGTCTGACACTGTCCTTGTTCAGTGCCCCCAGGGCTCAAATGTGGGAATTAGTCTGATGAACCTGAGTTCATTCCTTTCGTGCCTTCTTTGGTCTTTTACCATGTCCCACATAGCCCTGATATTCTGTTCCCGGAATGCTCTTATGTCTTACTTCATACCCTTGCTTCCTCCATTGACTGTCCTCCCTCCATCATGACTGCTAGCTGTCTAGGCTCTTTCCTGCTTCCTGCCTGTGGCCACACTCTTGCCGCCATTTTTTAAAAAAAAATTCTAACTTTTGTTTTAAGTTCAGTGGTATATGTGCAGGATGTGCATGCAGGTTTGTTGCATAGGTAAACGTATGCCATGGTGATTTGCTACACAGATCATCCCATCATCCAGATACCAAGCTCAGCATCCACTGGCTATTCTTCCTGAGACTCTCCCCTCTCCCCCATCCTGCCCTCCGACAGGCCCCAGTGTGTGTTGTTCCCCCCTCCCATGTGTCCATGTGTTCTCATCATTTGGCTCCCACTTATAAGTGAGAACATGGGGTATTTGGTTTTCCATTTTTGTGTTAGTTTGCTAAGGATGACAACCTCCAGCTCCATCCATGTTTCTGCAAAGAACATGATCTCATTCCTTTTTATGGCTGCAGAGTATTCCATGGTGTATATGTACCACATTTGCTTTATCCAGTCTATCAGTGATGGGCATTTAGGTTGATTTCATGTCTTTGTATTCTTCATCTGGCCAACGCCTACTGATCCTTCAAGCTTCATCTTAATTGTTACTTCCTTAGAGAGCACTATCCTAATCCCAATCTACATTGAGTGCTTTTGGTATAATTTTTTAAATCACAATCTTATTTCCTTCATAGCGCTTATCACCTCTTGTGTGTGTATTTGTGTGACCATTTATCAAGTTTCTGCTCTGTTAACTACACTGTAAACTCTGTAGGTGCAGGGATGTCTATTATTTCATGACTATTGCCAGACACTTGCATATTGTGTGGCATGTAGTAGATGCTTAGTAAAAATCTGGTGAATTACTGGATGGATGGAATAATAAATTAATGAATGATATAGGATCAAGCTATCAGCAGGGAATATTCTTATGCTAGGTGAAAACACAAAGCCTATGTTAAATGAGGCACATTTGCTAGTATTTCCAGTTGCATTTTTTAAATTCAAGAAATATTTGTTGAGCACTGATTATAGCTAGGCATTGTGCTAGGAGTTAGGGATACAGTGAAGAACAAGCAAAATCCGTCTTCCTGGAATTCATATTCTAGTGTGATGGTATCTATTAAACAATTTAAAAAATAAGTGTATACTGTCAGGTAGTGATGAGTCATATGAAGACAAAGCAAAGGAAGGGGCAGAGAGTGTTGGGGGGAGGCGGTATGCTTCAGATGAGGTGGTCTGGGAAGGAGGTGGTATCTGAGCAGAAGTCTGCAGAAGTGGGAGGGAAGGCCCTGGGATATCTGTGGAAGAGCATTCTGGATGGAGAGCCAGCAAGTGCAGTGACCCAAGATGGTTGCTTGGCAGGTTCAGGGAGTGTCCAACAGGCCACAGAGACTTGAGCACTCCGAGGGGCAAGAGGTCAGAGAGAGGGTCAGGGTCAGATCAGGTTGGGCCTCGTTGACCAGGATTAGGAGTTTGGATTTTACTTCAAGGGTGATAGGGAGACTTTGAGGTGCTTTGAACAAATGAGGTAGAAGATCTGATACATGCTGAAAAATCACCCTACCTGCTGTGTGGAGAACTGGCCATGGCAGGGTAAGAGTGGAGTCAGGCAGCTGGCAGTAGTGGTGCAGCCTGGTATGGCTGGCTGGTGGGGCTGAGCAGTGGTTAGATTGGGATATGTTTTGAAGGTGGAGCTGGTGGGACTTGCTAATGGGTTGAATGTGGGGTAGGAGAGATGGGAGAGATCAAGGAGGGCTCTTCAGCTACATTAATCTGTTAATAGTGGTGCCATCTACCGAGATAGGGGAGCTGAGAGAAGGGGCAGGATGGTTGGGCAAGGTCAAGAGTTGAGCTGGGGGCATGTTAAATTGGAGTGGCCTAACTGATGTCTATGAGATAGCCTGGTTAGAGATGTCATGAGAAGTAAGTAGCTGGATGTCTGAGTCTGGAGCTGGGTCAGGGCAAGAGATACACTTGAGAAACATTAATTATTAATAGTGTTTTGAGTCATGGGATTGACTGATGTCTGTTAGTCTTGAAGAAGGCATACACAGAGAAGAGGACCAAAGACTTAACTCTGAGAAACTACAATTTAATGTGTATTAGCACTGCAGTAGGTCTATTACTAAGGCCCTGAGAACTTGGTCATCTGCTCTTGGGGCTATTTCTTCTGGAATTGACCCAAATTTAGTGTTGTTGCTCCTTTTAGGAAGTTATTATGACAGGGGCTACTTTGCCATAGGGGATGAAAATAGGAATTCCCACTACCACCCCATGGGCTAGCTGCAAGTGCAGGACAGGTAGAGATTCAGGTGTGGAGGGAGCTCTTCAGTCTGAGTCTGTTCTGTTTTGGTTCATTTTGCTTTTGTCTGCTGTTCTTCTCCTGTGAAAATTATATTTTCCCTCAAGCTGATGTTTTTAAAGCTTGATTTTTATTTCTGTAACTGTACTCCTTTTCATTCTACAAACCTTTATTGAGGGCCTGCCATGTGCTAGACACTGCTCAGAACTGCTAAGTGCTGGGATGCTCCCTTTCCAAACACACGGCTCCTCCCCGTGATTCTTTTCCTGCTCAAAGCCATCTGCTCTCTCCCACCTGGTCCTCATTTTATTGATGGCTATTACATCATCCACCTGTCCATCATTTTCCTACCTCTTATATCATTATTAGATGTTCTAGCTACAAAGTCTTGGAACCACTCTTTCCATTCTGTCTTATACCCCACATTTAGCAAAGTAGCTCCTTGGCTCTATATTCAATATTTATCCAGAATCTGCCCACCAATCCTGACCTCCAGCACTTCACCCTGGTCTAAGCCACCACCATCTCTTGCCTGAGTTAGTGCAGTCTCTCCCTGACTGCATCATTGCCCCACTTCAGACTATCCTTATGATCCTGGCAATGTAAATCAGAGCATGTCCCCACTCTGCACAGAACCCTCAAGTAGCTCCTCCTCCCTTGCTGAGTAAAAGCCAGAGCCCCTGCAAGGGTCTACAGGGACCTCCGTGATCTGCTCTTCCACTGCCTTCTGCTTCTTACCTTGATCTCCTCCAGTACAGTAGCCCTCTTGCTGCAGATGACATGTTGGGCATGCTTCTGCCTTGGATGGACCCTTGCTACCATGGGTCTTGGTGGAACATTCTTCCCCGTTATCAGGGTGGGCTCATTGAACCTCCTCCTTCCCAGTACTCTCTTAACTCCCTTTCAGATGTATTTCTCTCCAGAGAGCTTATCAGTAGCGACCACAATATATGCTTTGCCCGTTTATTTTGTTTGTTGGCTAAGTCAGCCCACCAGAGTACGAACTTCATGAGGGCAGGACTTTCGTCTCACACACTGCTGCAAACAGTTGGTGCTCACGTTAATACCTGGCAGAAGATAAGTACAGATTGAGTTACTTCTCATCAGAAATGCTTGGGACCAGAAGCGTTTCAGATATGGATTTTTTCAGATTTTGGAATATTTGTATTATATTGGTTGAGCATCCCAGATCTGAAAATGTGAAATCTGAAATGCTCCAATGAGCATTCCTTGGAGCATCATGTTGGTTCTCAAAAAGTTTTGGATTTTGAAACATTTCAGATTTCAGATTTTTGGATTTGAGATGCTCAACCTATATTTAATAAATATTTGCTGAATGAATAAATGATAGAACATGAGTTCATGGGATGGGAGGGTGGTCAATGCACTGTATTTGTTCTAGTTACTGTTACTCCCATAGTCTTTGCACCAGGCCCTTTGGTGATCAGTGGGCTGCGTTTGTGAGATAGTTGGCTGCCATTAGGGACCTATGCTGTGCTCTCAGAATAGCATTGCCACACTAGAAGCCAGTTGGCCTTAGCAGGGTTGAACCATTTGCTGGGATGTCCTTAGTATTATTAGGCAAACTGAACATCCCAGGTTTAGGGTTAGATGAATCCACAAAAGAGCTCATTGAGGTTGTATTAATAAAAACAACCATTCATTGAGTCCACAAGATCCATATTTATGCACGAAAATTACTCTAGGCTCTCTTGCTGGGGGATGTGAGGGGGATCGGAATTGCCAAGGACCTCCTAATGAGGAGGCCTCCATCCAGCCTCAACAAGCCTTAAATACCTCATTCAGGTGCCATAGCAAGCCTTAAACACCTCTGGGTAGGGTTTGAATCTGTGAATGAATCAGAGGTAAATGAATCTTAAAACCTACTAGCCTTAAGAATTGGAAGGCCCCTTGCTTATATCCTTGGGGACATTTACTGTGGTGAAAGGATGAGAGTAAGGAATGACAGCAAACATTCACAGAGCACGTATTATATGCCAGGTGCTGTTCTGAGAGCACTCTGTGGATATAAACCCACTTAATTTTCCCAATAGCCCTTTGAGGTAGAAAGATTATATTCCCATTTTATAGTTGAGAAAACCAAGGCTGCCTGTCTGCAGGGTCTGTGCTCTTGTTGATTATGCTGCAACCATCTCAAAAGAAGTGTTGTTCTAGCGCCATTTAGGATGATAGACTGATGTTTAATCCACTTATGTGTTACATTTTGATGTGTAATGTTGTTGTGGGGAGTAGCTCTCTGTGTGTGGAAATGCACTTTTCATGAGGCATGCATGTGTGAACACTAAGTAGCAGTTTCAAGAGAGAAAAGCAACCCCCGCCAATGCCCCAATACTGCATCTAGCCGGAGACTTTGCTCAGGACACTTCCCCCCCCGCCCCCCATAAGAGAGAATGTTAAAGTAGGGCTGTCTTTTTGATGAAAGTCCTAGAGGCTTTGGGACGTATGAAGACTGGTCAGATGCTATTGAGCATTTCTCACCTTTGATCCTCTGTTCTGAGGAATTCTTAATAGCCTAGGACTAATCTATAGCTCTCCGAGGGGCCAATGTCTTGTTGCCTCCTGTTCTTGCCTCTGCCTGCCTGTCTCCCTGGCTCTGAGTCTCTGGTGATATGTGCTGGCTCACTGTCAGATGTTGGGGGACAGGGAGGTAGGTGTGCAGCCGCCGCCGAGCTGCTCACTTGGTAGGAGATGTGTGCCATTAAGTGAAAATGAGGCTTGGCGACTGCCCCGTGACCCACTGCCCTCTGTGCCTTGCCCTTCCCTGTGGGTGGCAGAGCTAGACAGCCATTCTCATCCTGGAAGCGCTGGTTTTAAGGGAGAGGCCAGGCTTCTTGTGTTTGCTGCACTCATCCTGACTTGGAAGGAAGGTCTTTGTTGACTCTATGAATGGCGCCCAGAGGTCCAGTCTTCAAGTTTCATTGCTTTCTGAGGCTTGTGACTCATGACTAATTCCATCCCAACCTTATCTCAGACTGGGGTCCCACTCACCACTAGGGTGTGAGCTTTTGGGGAACCCTCCCTGTCAGCCCTCCTTTTGGGGAAGTAACCAGGACCCCAAACCCCACTTGTAGATATCTGGGTTCAATATAACACGTAGAACTTTCCCCTCTTCTTCCGGGCAAGCTTGAGACGGTGTTTTTCATGAAAAGCGGCAGCTGAGGGATCGTTGCAGAGGAGAAGCCCAGGTTGGCTACACTTTCCTTAGGATGAGACTGGGACGTGGGAAGTGGGAGGAGAAGGTGCAGTTGGGTTTGGCCCCTGCAGGCAGTATTTACATCTGGACTAGGAGGTTCTCTGCACAGTGCCAGGCTTCACACTGCATGTAATTAGGCTTCTAATGCCACTTTCTATTGACAAGGGTGAGCTGCTGCCAAGTCACTTGAGATGAAACTGGGTCGCCTGTCACAATTCCTGTGGGACTGAAGTGGAACTGTGCTTACTACACACCTTGCCCTATTTTAACCTCTGACTGGATCTGATCCCATATCTTAGCTGGAGGAGGAGACGAGGGAGGAGCGGGGGCCTCTCAGAGCCACTCTGATCCTCATAGGGTGGGAACTTGGCCCAGGGATGCCTTGCTTAATCTAGCAGGGAGTTTCTTAACAGAGGTCAGAGTGAATCTTTTATCCCTTTCTAAGTCCAATTTGTAGGACATGGGGAGGACAGTGACCCCAGACTGCCAGCGTCGGAGGCATGAGAGAGGCCTCATTTGTCATTCTGAGTCAGGAGGAGGAATGGGCATTTATTTGTCTTCTCTCAGAAAGCTATGCTGTCTAGTTGATAACTCTTCTCTGAGAATGGAAATAAGGAGAGCTGTCCAGAGATTGACTGAAGGAGAGGGAGAGAAAAGAAAGTGCTTTTGAGTGTGTGCATGCACGCTTATACATTCATGTGTTTAACTTAGGAGGCAATTTCGGAGGAAACAAAGAAATTAGAACAAGCAGGAAGAGTTCCAAGATGCAGGAGAAAGGGGCATAAATGGACAAAAACCTGCCTAAAGAAGCAGTGAATGGACCACATGCAAGTGAGGAGACAGAAGCAGAAGAAAAAGCAGGGGAGGGCGGAGTGGGGGAGAAAACAGGTAGGGGCTGGGAAGCCCTGCCTATGTGCATCGTCTTCCAGGTGCTTCTGTAAGCCAGAGCCATGCCCAGGGCAGCACTGGCAGCTCAAGCTCAAGCCAAACACACGCAAGCATAGAAGAGTATTGTATTGTGTTTTCTTTTCTTTGTTTTTGAAACTGGAATAAAAACTACCAAAAGAGAAACACAGGGGAAAAAAAACAGGAAGAAAAATATCTATTCAAGGAGGTATGAAGATTTAATCAACACCAAGTGTTCTTAGCAGGTTGGGAGCAAGCACAAATCGTATTATCTATGCAGCTATTTCTGACACCTCCCAGTGGCCCTCAGAGCAAAACCCTGCCACTATCAGAGTCTGGGAGGCCGTTCCTGGGTTCCAGTGTCCTGGGCTATCTTGGGTGGGAAGAATTGCTGAGCCAGTCAAGGGAATGGGGTACAGCGTGTGTCATCTTCTTGAGCTTCTCAGCATATTGAGATTTCAGGCTTCACATGGTAGGTATTTGTCCAGATGGAGATTTTGGCATAGACATTTATCCTAATGTGCTTGATATAAACTTGGGGTAATTCGGGAATTTGAAACTCAGCCATGTTACCTTCAGTATAGTATACGGATCAATCTCTTCTGCTTTATCTCTTAGTGGCATTCAACACGGTTGCTTTCTCTCTCTTTAAAGCTCATGACTTCAGTGCCATTGCACTGTCCTGTTTCCGTCCATCTTTCTAGTTGCTTCTTCTCCTTTGGGGCTCTCATTTATTATCACTCCCTCTCCTTCCAGGAGATCTTGTTGAAGTCTCTTGACTATACAGCAATGAGTCGAATTTCTATTTCCAGCCCAAAACTCTCTTCTGAGCTCCAGACTCATATCTAATCACCTACTGTTAGCACTGTTCTAAATACCTGAGACTACCAAGCCTTCAACTGAAGGCTTGATCCCTCTGTTGTTCTCTTTCCCACCTGCCTGTCCTAGTAAAATAGCTCTACCACCTATGGAGTTGCCCAAGCCAAAGGCCTCACATTGTCCTTCTTTTTCCCCCACTCCTTCACCCTCTTGTCTGTCTCCCATCCAACAGCAGGTCGTGTGGATGCTACCCCCAAAATATATCCCTGGCTGCCCCCAGTCCTCCCCATTACATCTACCCTGACATGGCCACCATCTTCTTTGCCCTGATGACTGCAGCACCCTCTTGACTGTCCTTCCAGCTTTTTTCCTTATTTCTCTTCAATCAGTTCTCTACTCTGTGGCCAGAAGGATTTTTAAACAATGCAGATGTCCTATGTCACTTCCCTTTTTATAAAACCTTTACTGGATTCATTTGAAATACAGACCCAAAGCTAACATGATCCATAAGAGCGAGTGGCCTCTGCCAGCCTTTCCAGCCTTGCTGGCCCTTATTTTACCCATGCTGGCTTGTGTCAGAATCACCCCCCAACCCTCGTCCCCACCAACTCCATCAACCTCAGAACCTTTGGGCATGCTGTTCTGCATGCATGAGGGTTTCTTCCTTCAGTGGCCCCTCCCGTTTGGGTTAATTCCTACTTATTGTTTCCATCTCAGTGTTTACACCTGAGGATGTGTCCTAAAGGACATATCCTCTGGAAAAATCCACCCTGATCATTGACCCTAAACAAAGTCAGTCCCTCTCAGAAATCACACTCATGACCCTTTCAATTTTTCTTTGGAATACTTACCACCATTATAACATGCCAGCTGTTTTTGGAATGTTTAATGCCATTCTCCCTACTAAACATAAGCTCTGTGAGAGCTGGGCTATGTCTGTCCTGTTCACTGTGGTATCTCCAGGATATGGCACCCCGGATGGTCCATTGTAGAGGTTGAATGAATCTATCTCGAACACTTTTGTGCCCGGGGCTTTGATTTAAGCACAAGGTGAGAGTGGAGCAGGGTGGCATGTTCTAAAAGACAGAATAAAGAATTCTTGTCCTTAAGGCCCCTCCTACCTAGTCCTGTTCTGTTTTGTGTTATGATTATCAGCTGTGTGTATATGCACTTTCACCAAATAAAGGTTGTTACTTTTTGAGGATTGGTTCTTAAATTTTGTTGTCACACCCGCTGTGTTTCATTTCCTTGGATGCTTTATAGACACGCACATACCTTTCAGCCCCTGTCTAGGTGGACACACCTTCCTCCCCTTCCCCACTGGTCTGTATTCTTGCGATCCTAGCATGTATGGTGGCCTGAACTGCTTGAGTTATGACAGCCTAAGAGCTGGGCGTTCCTGGCCATGGCTCTTATTCTCTAGGAGCTTCAGCTCTCTGCAAAATGCGAATGAGATTATTAATGGTAATAATACCTTGTCTATCTTTCAGGGTTGTTGTGAGGAAAAGATGAGTTCATTTATGTCAAATACTTTGAAAACTACAAAGCTCCATGAGAGTGTTGGAATTAAGTAAGGATGCTGGGGAGTGATGAGAGATGAGCAATCGTTTTTAACTACAGAGGAGAAGAAAGTTTGCTGCAGGAGGTGGAGATTCGGAATGAGGCTGGAAAGATGGCGTTTCAGGCAGGATCCTGGCAGGAAACGGAAGGCAACTTCAGCTGGGTTTTGAAGAGGATTGGTAATGGCACCATTTCAGGGATGTGGACAGGAATATGGGACTGAGAAGGCGTACTTAGACCCTAGGGATTAGCTACTGTGGGATGTCATTTCTACTCCTGGGCCTGAAGGAGCAAGGTGAGGAAATGGGGTTGTTAGAGCCTGGTGAGGAAGAAAGAGGGGCTGCCTGACTGTGACCACAGAGGGACCTCAACCTGCCCGAATTGCCACACTGACGCTTCTGGTGCCACCTCTTAGAAACTAGAGGGCTAGGGAGCGGGGTGATGCAATTTGTAGGGCCTCACATCTCAGGGCACAGAGAAGGGCGGAGAGTAGGTGAGGGAGGGGCACGTAAGTGGAGAATAACCAGTGTGGATGGGTATGATGTGGGAAGACAGGAAGGAGCGAGGAACAGTGAGGCTCTCCAGGTGAGGATAATGGTGGGAGAAAAAGTAGAAAGGCTGGAGAATACCTATGGAGCAGCTGAAGAAATTAGTGGGAAATAGGATTTAAGAAGTAGGCAGCAATGACCAAACCATGATTGTCAGGCTTGGAAGACTGGGCTTGATCCTGCAGACAAGGGGGACTACAGCAGATGTTTCCACAGAGGAGACCCATTATGAAAACTGTCTGGAGAAATAGTTTGGGCAGAGGTATGTGAGTAGAGGGAGGCAAGGAATGACTGGAACACTGTTGTGACCACCAGTGAGAATGGAGAGCGTTGGGTGAATATGAGAACCATTGGGAATGGATGAGACTGAATGCAGAGGCATGTCTACAGGAGACCCCAGGGCACAGAGAAGCCCCAAGCCTGGCATTTCTGAGCAGGATTGCTTGGCTCGATGCCGCCTTCTCCCTCTCCTCTATTCTAGTCACGTGACAGGGCTTTGTGACCAGTACTTTTCTGTTCTTTTCCTTGGGACGTCTCTGCTACTGTTACAGCTGCCTCCTTTCTTATTTCTGAAGATTTCTTACACATTTCTCATTACTGATTGTATGTTATTACTGCAACTTGTGAATGATGGAGGGAGGTTTCTGAGCCTCCAGGGCTGGGGCAGGGTGTCTCCTGATCATTTCAATCTTCTGCCACAGCCTGGACCACACAGACAGCTTTAGCATCAGAAGAGATGGCCACACCCAGAGCTGGGCCCTAAGTATCCACAAAGGAAAGTTCAGCTTAGGAAGAAGAAATGGGGAGAGAACATTTTTCTTCCTTATCACCTGAATGAATGCTTTGCCCAGCAGGGCTACCTCCTGCCTATCTCTACCTTTGTTGTAATGCCAATTCTTATTTAATGTCTGCCAAACACAAAAGGTTCATCAGGGTCACGTGGAAAGAAGGTGAAATGCTGGCGGTGCCCCCTGGGCATAGGCCTGAAATAAGACGAACAGGAAATAAAGCATCACCCCAGGGAGGCGGGCCCTAGACAAAGAATGGCAGTGAGCTTGCTTGCTCCTCCTCCTTGCTCCCTTCCTTTCAAGCCTCTTGCTTTGAGAGGGAGAGGCTTGTGTGTGTTTTGTATGGGATGGTAGTGTAAGAAGGAAGTCAAGATGTTTGGGAAGGGTGAATTTTGAGGGACGATGTTAAACAGAAGAACAGCCAAGTATGGGGAAGGATTGGGAATAATGGCCCTAAATGTGGCAGAGTAGAAAGAGAAGGAAAAGAACAGAGTGAAAAGGCACACTAGTTTCAGAGTGGCAGAAGGAGCTCAAACACAGGGTGGGAGTTGATGAGGGCTTTGCTTGGCTATTTGTGTGCAAGTTGCGAGAAAATTGCTAATACACCCATGCAAATCATCATTTATTCATGTCATTAAGCACTGTGTTTAACTCCTTCGTGCATTATCTTATTCTCCCAGCAGTTGTGTAAGCTGGAACTCTATTTTCTGTGATTTGCCTAGATTTGCAGATGACTAAACTAAGGCTGAACATGAATAACTTGCCCATACAGCTGATAAGCAGCACGCTGGATCTAAAACTCAAGTGTGCAAAGCTAGGATCGTCAAGGCAGTGTTCCTCCTTCTGGACATAGCTCCTAGGCATGAACTCCCAGCATACTGGCTGGAGTTGGAGAAGTATTGCCAGGACAGAGCACATCTCCACATTCCTCTCTCTCTCCATCCCATGTCTTGTTATCCAGTTCTGTGGCCCCTGGATACCAACACAGTGTTTACTGGATGGTGAAGAATGGTGGGAGAAGCCTGGTCCGTTTGGTGTGCACAAAGCATCTTCCTGACCTCTTACTGTAAAAGCCATGACAGTTTGCTCCCTATGTTGTACAAGAGAAAGGATGAAGCCGTTTGCCTCCAGTATTACAGAGAGAGTCTGTAGACTGGGCATACTTCCGGAAGGCAAGTCTTTTCACAGTCTCAGCACATAAGTACCAATCAAATAATTTTTCCAGCCATTTCCTCTCATTCCCATCCCAATAATAAACCAATAACCTAAACATACTAAGGTGGAGAACACTCCTCCCAGATATCTTTGGGTAACTGGATGATCTACAGAATGTATACAAGGACTTGTTGGGTGATGCCCGAGTGTTATGTCTTTGTCTGCAGCACTTTCTACTTTGCATGGTCTATAAAAGACAACCAGCCACAGAGTACAATGTGGTCTGTCTTTGGCTTTGAAGTTGGACATGCTGAATATTCTTAATTATTCCTCGTAATACAGCAAAAAGTTCTGATCAAATCATTATTTCTTATGCTTAAGTTCTTTGAAAAATTTGATCGTCTAAGGTCTTATTTGCAGACATATGCTTACTCAGGTAGCAATGTCAACAGTGATGTCCTGAGGGTCAAGAGATCCCTGTTTGCATTGTGGTGAGCTCCTCAGCCACATTGGAGCATCTTGGCTGATTCCAGTGAGGCCTTTTGAGGACCAGCTCAGCCCCATGCAAATAGCATGCAGCTTTGCTCTAATATAAATAAAAAAATGGAAGTAGTTATTTTTATTGGACTTTTACTATTCTAATGTGTGCTAGGCACTGTATAGAGGGCTTAGGTTCATTATTTGTTTCCAACTCTTACAACTTTGCAATCTAACATTACTATAATTTTTTTTCTTGAGATGGGGAAACAGACTTAGAGAAGTTAATAACTCACGAAGGTCACACCTCAATCCATGATCTTATCCTCTACCAGTTCTGAAAGACATGCCTCCTGCTTTGTAGTTCCCACAGGGCATGGTTCTGATGCTAATCCATTTCCATGATTATGAGTCTCAGAGCAAGGCCTTGGAAAATTTGTGAGATAGTAAGGCATGACTTCTAGCCACTAGCCCTTTTGTCCTTTCCCTTAGAACCTTTTGTAAAATTCTCCACCCCCATCACCACCATCAACACACTTCTACCTCTCACTGTCTCCCCTAGCAAATTCTTTTCCCCATCGATTCATTCATTCATTTCATCAACTGATCTTTATTGCATGCTGACTATGTGCTAGGTACCATTGTGGGCACTGCTGTAAGGAAAGATTCTAATTTCAGTTACTTCCAGTTTTGCTTGATTTTTAAGTCAGTGTTTTTTTTTTCCTCAGAAGCAATTCATTCTGAGTGCTTACCTCTAATCAGAGAATGGAAAACCTTGTCAATTAGCAAAAGAATGTGAGGCATCAGCAGGCAGATGTGTTTTTGGCAGGTGCACCTCTACTGTCAAGCAAGACAGTTGCCATTCTTCCTCAGGGATAAGATAGACCTGAGGTGCACAGAGGTGAATTCATGCATGATGTGGATCTACCTCCAGAGGCCCTATCCCAATAGATGATTTGTAGATTCAATAGAGGAAGGATGCTTCCAGACTTAGAAATCAGATCTCAGCCTATGACCCTATCCTTGCACTGTGGCTGAGTTATGTTTACTGCCATAGTCACTATAGTGTGTTTAAAGCCACAGTATTGAAAGACCCTATGGTCAGCCGATTTCTTCTTGGGCAACTGGCTTATGTTACAGTTCTTAGATGAAGACCACTTGTGTATGGTCATTCTAGTACGCAACCAACTCTCTGTGATCATCTCTGATGAAATTCTAGCTGAGGATAAACTTTTCCCTTGATGCATACTGAAGGCAAAATCAGATATCCTCTATAAAAGCACATGAGAGAAAGATTTCCATCTGAAGGCCAATGAACCTAACAGCAGAGACTGTCAAGTCACCCTACAGATCCTTCCTCTCCCGGGAGAAAGCATGACACTTGAGGAGATTACCATACCCAAATAAAGCATGACCCTCTCATAGTCTGGTCACCTATGGAAGCAAGGGAAAGAGCACTGGAGGAAAGAATAGGTAGGACCCATCCCAACATCTGTAGGGAAGAGGGAACTCTGTCCAAGGGCTGGACTTTCAAGTCTCTCTGGAGGGGATCCGGCTGAACCATGCTACTGCAGCCTAATGCCACTGACTATCTCAGTCATGTAATGCACTCTCCTTGCTCTGATCCATCTTGTAATCACAAATCGACTTCCCATGTGGCTTGCCTGTGAGAAGGTGATGGGTTCACCTGAGCACCTGTGGGCCCTGGTCTTAGCAAGGTTTTATTTTTCATTGGAATGCTCAGGCGTGGTGAGTTTGACCTGAGAAACAAATCAACTGTAAGGGCTGATGCATCAGGTTTGTGAGTAACTGACATTGAGGGCCAGACTCTGGAGTAGATAGAGTTTACTCAGGGAAGCCTCTCACTAGAGGCTTCCTGGGAGAATGCTGTCTGGCCTGTAGGCAATAGTCCTTGACACCATTCCTTTTCCAGTTTGGTGCTACTTGACTCTGAGTTTTCTTTAAGACAGCTGGGACGGTTCCATGGAGGGTAGACTCATACACAGAGATATCACATTCATAACTGCTCTTTGCTATACAGCTACTGCAATCTACAATCCCACACAAGATACCCCTCCTCCAACTTTTGCGTATACATATAACTGTCAGGTTGACCAAATAAGTTTGCCTGTCCTAAGATCATAAAGACAATCTCCTGTTTTTTTTTCTAGAACTTTTATGGGTTTATTTTTCACATGTAGTTTCCAATCCACATGGAATTGATTTTATGTATGTTGTGAGCAGGAGTTAAGATTCATATTTTTTTTATGTGGACATCCAGTTTACCTAGCACTATTTATTGACGAGTCTTTCTTTTCTGTGTTACCGTCTGTCACCTTTATCATAACCAAATCCTGACCATGTGTGTGTGAGTTTGCTTCCGGACTCTCTTCTGTTCCATTGTATCTCTTTGTACCAAATACCACACAGTTTCTTAATAACTGTAGCTTTATAATAAAAGTCATGTGGTGATATAATTTTTCTAAATTTGTTCTCTATTTTCAGATTTGTCTTGGTTATTTTTTTTTTTCTCTCAGCATTTATGTGTACATTTAGCCTTTAAAACACATGAGGGCTAGGAGTGCTGACCACTTCTCGTAAAAAATCCACATCCAAAACTTAACTAATGGTCTACTATGGGCTGGAAGCATTACTGATAACATAAGCAGTCCATTAATACATATTTTATATGACATGTGTGTTATATACTGTATTCTTAGAGAAAAGAAAATCTTATTAAGAAAATCATAAGGAAGAGTACATATTTACTATGATTAAGGCTAAGTGGATCATCATGAAAGTCTTCGTTCTCTTCATTTTCACATTGAGTTGGCTGAGGAGGAGGAAGAAAAGGAAGGGTTGGTCTTACTGTCTAAGGGGTCAAAGAGGTGGAGGAGGTGGAAGACACGTGTTGTAACTTTATGCACGCGTGTTGTAACTTTATGGAAAAACATCATAATTTCTTTTTTTTGTTTTTTCATTTCTTCAAAAATGTTTCTATATGGTACCAATCCTCCTTCCACCATTTGCTTTAGTTTCAGTGCCTGTATAATAGAAGGGCTCATGTCATAAAAGAAGACAAATCAGTCTTGAATAATAAGAACCCTTCTGCCAGATTGTCTAATGTCAACTTGTTTTCTGGGACTGCCGCTTCTATATCTTATTCCTCATCATCTGGCACTGGTTTGGAAGCACTCATCTTCACCAAGTCATCTTCTGTTAGTTCTTCTGATGTGGTGTCTGTTAGCTCTTGATTTTCTCCAAGATTCATATCTCGAAACCCTTCACCCCCAATCTTTTATGGCATATCCACAATCTCTTTCATGATTTCCTTGATTTGCTCTGTCATAAATTCTATGAAGTCATGTACAACATATGGACACGGTTTTCTCCAGTGGATATTTATTGTTTGGGGCATAATGACTTTCACAGCTTTTACTGTAACAATGATGGCATCTTCAATGGTATAGCCTTTCAGACTTTTATATTTTATCTATTGGAGTTATCTTCCATAGCATTGAAAATCCTTTCTATAGGGTACTGTGTGTAATGAGCCTTAAAGGTCCTTGTGACCCCCTGATCTAGAGGCTGAATTAGAGACTCTGTTTGAGGGCAAGTAGACCACTTCAATGCCTTCACTGTTGAATGTGAGAGTTTCTGCTCGGCCAGGGGCTTTATGTGATGTCAAAAGAACTTTAAAAGGTAGTCCTTTATTGGCAAGATACTTCCTGACTTCAATGACAAAGCATCGATGGAACCAATCCAGAAAAGTGGTTCTTGTTGTGCAGGCCTTCTTATTGTACAACCAAAAGACTGGCAGCTGGTGTTTATCTTTTCCCTTCAAGGCTTGGGGGTTAGCAACTTTATGGGTAGGGAAGGTCCTGATCATAAACCTAACTGCATTTGCACAAAGCAGTAGAGTTAGCCTATTCCTTCCTGCCTTAAATCCTAGTGCTCACTTCTCTCCCTTACTAATAAATGTCCTCTGTGATATGTTTTCTCCTCAAAATAGGGTACTTTTGTCTGCATTAAAACCACTTAAGGTAGACATCTTTCCTCCTCCATGATGTTTTTCAGTGGTGCCTGGGAAATCCTCTGCTGCCTCTTGGTTGGTAGCAGCTGCTTCTCCTGTTAGCTTGACATTTTTTAAGCCAAATATCTTTCTAAAATTATCAAACTATTCGTTGCTGACATTAAATTCTCCAGCTTTAGATAATTCACATTCCTTTTCCTTTGTCATATAATGACTTAAATTTTTCTCAAATCAAATTAGTCTATAGGTATGCCTCGCTTATAGCAATGCTGCACCCATGTAAAAGCTGCATTTTTAATATGAGATAAAAAGATATTTCACAAAAAGTATAAGGTTTTTGTACCTGCTGACATAGCTGCTACAATACTTCAAAATTTTCTTTTGTTTTTTTCTTTTTTACAATGATCCATATGCTGGATTCGTTTATCTTGAAATAGTAGGTAGCCACAGTTGTAGGCCTCAATTTATGGCAAATATCAAGCAATTTAACTTTTTCTTTTACTGTCATGACTTTTCTGTACTTCTTGGGAACACTCTAGCATCACTAGTAGTGGCACTTCTTATGGGTCCCATGATGTTATTCAAGGTTTACAGTATTGCTCTAAACACAATGAAAACTATGCAAGAACCATGAGAGATCACTTTTTATTACAGCATGCAATTTACTGGAGACAATTGCTCACTCAGAGATGGTTATTGTCACATGGCATTTGAAGCAGATATTTGCAACACTTGAGCTCATTGCAATAGCAACAGGTGGTGGCTACAAAAATATAGCAGTAGTACAGTTACACATGCAGTTAATTTTATGCAGTTATGATTTAATACTGCATCTTTACATTTGTTTACATTTCTCTTAACTAAATGGTACCACGTACAGTCTATAAGTGTGTGGATAAGTTTTGATACATTTTAATTTTTTATAATCTGTGTGTGTTTTATGGTAGTAAATGATATAGATTAATATCTACATATATTTTGTGCATTTATGACATACCTAACTTTTTGATATTTCTAGGTTACACAGTTCTGTGAGTTTTTTCAAATTGTTGCAAAGCTCCAAAATTTTTCCCAATATATTTATTGAAAATAATCTGCATATAAGTGGACCCAAACAGTTCAAACATGTGTTGTTCAAGGATCAGTTGTATATACTTTAGAATTATCTTGTCAATTTTTACTAAAAATCTCTTGCTAGGGTTTTGATTGGGATTGCATTGAATCTATAGAATACTGGGGAGAATTGACATCTTTATAATAA
This sequence comes from Piliocolobus tephrosceles, assembly GCF_002776525.5. Lineage (NCBI taxonomy): Eukaryota > Metazoa > Chordata > Mammalia > Primates > Cercopithecidae > Piliocolobus > Piliocolobus tephrosceles. The sequence continues at coordinate 38,206,963 of NC_045434.1, forward strand.
TATTGAGTTTTCTCATTCATGAAGGTAATATAATCATCCATTCATTATATACTTTTTCTCATTAATGTTTTATACTATTTCGTGTACAGATCTGATATATCTTTTATTTTATTTTATTTTTTGAGATGGAAGCTCACTCTGTTACCCAGACTGGAATGCAGTGGCACGATCTTGGCTCACTGCAACCTCTGCCTCCTGGGTTCAAGCAGTTCTCTGCCTCAGCCTCTGATGTAGCTGGGATTACAGGCACCTGCCACCATGCCTGGCTAATTTTTGTATTTTTAGTCGAGATGTGGTTTCACCATCCTTGCCAGGCTGGTCTTGAATTCCTGAGCGTGTGATCTGCCTGCCTCAGCCTCTCAAAGTGCTGGGATTACAGGTGTGAGCCACTGCGCCCAGCTGATACATCTTTTATTAAACTCATTTTGATGCTATTGTAATTGGCATTATTTTTAAAGTTCTGTTTTCTAGTTTTTGTTGCTAGTGTATAAATATGCACATTAATTTAGCTGTACTCCACTATCTTGATAAATTCACTTATCAATTTTAGTAGTGTATCTGAAGATTCTTTTGGATTTTCTATATGTGTAATCCTGTCTTCTGTGAGTAATGGTAGTTTAATTTTTCATTTCCAATTCTTATGCCCTTTTTATTTCTCTTATTATACTGGCTAGGACCTTAAGTTATAAATTAAATAGTAGTGGCAATAATGGAATTCTTATCTCATTCACAGTCTCAATGGAAAAGTTTCACTGTTTTCTCATTAAACATGATCTTTGCTATAGGTTTTTTATAGACACCCTTTTTAGGACTAAAAGTTTCCTTCTATTCCTAATTTGTTAGGTGTTTTTAATAAATACAAGTTGAACTTTACTAAATTTTTTTCCTGCACCTATTGTATTGATCATGATTTTCCTCCTATATTCTTTTAACATAGTGAATCACATTGATTTTTTGTTGCAACCTTGGAGCGACATCACCTTTGTTGTGATATGTTTTTTCTATATCATTGGGTTTGATTTTTAAAGATTCCATTATCTGTTTTCACAATAGAAACTGGCCTATAATTTGTTTTTCTTGCAATTCTCTTGTGAAGTTTTGATATTAAGGTTAGGTTTCTTTAATGAAACAGGTTAGATATGTTCTTTTTTTCTACTGTTTGGAAGATTTTGTAAGATTGAAGTATTTTCTTCCTTAGAATTCACCCATGGACATATCTGGACTTGGAGGCATTTTTTTTTAAGTTGTTTTTGTTTTTTTGTGGCTTCTACCAAGTTGTGATTTAACATAGTGAAGAATCAATCTGTTATTTACCATATTGAAAGAATAGGCCAGGCGCAGTGGCTCACTCCTGTAATCCCAGCACTTTGGGAGCCCGAGGTGGGTGGATCATGAAGTCAAGAGATGGAGACCATCCTGGCCAACATGGTGAAACACCGTCTCTACTAAAAAAAAAAATACAAAAATTAGGTGGGTGTGATGGTGCACGCCTGTAGTCCCAGCTACTCGGGAGGCCGAGGAAGGAGAATTGCCTGAACCGGGGAGGCAGAGGCTGCAGTGAGCTGAGATTGTGGCACTGCACTCCAGCCTGGTGACAGAGCAAGACTCCATCTCAAAAAAACAAAACAAAAACAAACAAACAGACAAAAAAGGAGGTGGGGGGAATCATGGAATCAATGCAAAAAAAATTAATAAGGTTCAAACTTTCTTTTGTTTTGTCTTTTTTATGTCTCTTATAAGTTACAGATTTAATTTCTTTGAAAGAGAACCATTAAGCTTTTCTACTTCTTGTATCAATTACTATAAGTTATTTTTTGAAGTAATTTATCCATTGCATTCTTATTTTCAAATTTAGTTGCATAAAACTCATAGTATCTCCTTATTATCATTTAAAACATTCATAGGATCTGTAGTGATGTCCTTTTTTCATTCCTGATAGTGATAATCTCTGCTTTCTCCCTCTTATTTATTTGTATCTATTAGTCTTGCTAGAAGTTTATCAAATTCATTAGTCTTCTCAAAGAACAATTTTTGGTTTTGTTGATTTTTCTGAGTTGTAAATTTGTTTTTGTTTTTATTTCTGTTCTTTATTTCCTTCTAAATTCGAGGGGTTTAATATGCTATTCTGTTTCAAATTTTTCCGTGCATCTTTATATTTAAGGTGTATTTCTTATGAGCAGTTTTTTTTTTTTTTTTTTTTTTTTCCTAGTGGGAGTTTTTAGTGTTTGTTTTGCTCATCATGGTTGTACCTGGAATAGTACCTGGAACATATGAAGTGTCCCACCAGAAAATACTGAATAAATGAGAGAATGAGCACTGAGGTCTTTGTCAAGGGCAGAAGATGGGACAGAGATCATCAGGGATCTGAGTTTGTCCTGCAACAAGTGAATTGGTGCAACTCCCTTGGGGACTTTTGTTCTCTGTGTATTCCCTGTCTGACGATGATTTAGCCAGTCTTCATGCTTATCTGTTTCATGCCAATCCCCCTATCAAGGACGTCTGCTTTCCTTCTTCCCACCTCCATCACTCACAATTATAGCAGTGAGAGGTGCCACAAGCTTAAGTATATAACATGTTCTTTGCCAACATTCCCGACAACCCCTCCTTTTCAATGTTCTCTCACAGAAAGATTGCCTCCCACACCTCTCTTCATTACAAAAGAGCCCAAATGACTCCGGGTATTTTAAGGGGCACAACGTTGTGACAGTGACAGAGCGATGTGGTATTAGCACAATGACTCCGTTGGATGTGCCATTAGGGCTTTGCATGTCATCTGGGTGACTGCTGCTTTGTCCACATTTAGCTGGGTGAGCCCCAGAGCTGAAGGAGTTTATTTTCAGTGTAGGAAGAAAAGCTTTTTGGATTTGCTTGTCAGTTCCTTTTTTTTTTTTTTTTTCCCCCAAAGACTCCAAAGTTGATATGGCTTTTCCCCCCTGCCTTGCTTCAGAGGCCCAAAGATGTAGACAATGAGTCTCTGCATGACATTTAATTCGCCTACGGTGCTGTTTTGAATGTTACAGATGAACCAACTATGAATTGGCTGTATGTCTGTATTTGTATGAATATGTGAGACAAGAGGACTGGATGAACCAGAGAGAGGCATTCTTGGGAAGAATAAGACATCAGAGAAGGGATAGTGGTGGGCATGGCAGATGAGAATCACAATGGTAGAAGGGACTTCAAGAGATCATCGGGGCTGGGCGTGGTGACTCACGCCTATAATCCCAGCACTTTGGGAGGCTAAGGCAGGTGGATCACTTGAGGTCAGGAGTTCGAGACCAGCCTGACCAACATGGTGAAACCTTGTCTCTACTAAAAAATACAAAATTAGCCAGGCGTGGTGGCGGGCACTGTAATCCTGGTTACTCAGGAGGCTGAGGCAGGAGAATTGCTTGAACCTGGGAAATGGGGGTTGCAGTGAGCCAAGATTGTGCCACAGCACTCCAGCCTTGGTGACAAAGTGAGACTCTCTCTCAAAAAAAAAGAAAAGACTGGTCGCGGTAGTTCACACCTGTAATCTCAGCACTTTGGGAGGCTGAAGCAGGCAAATCACGAGGTCAGGAGATCGAGACCACGGTGAAACCCTGTCTCAACTAAAAACATAAAAAATTACCCCAGCATGGTGATGTGCACCTGTAGTCCCAGCTACTCAGGAGGCTGAGGCAGGAGAATGGCGTGAACCCGGGAGGACGAGCTTGCAGTGAGCCGAGATCATGCCACTGCACTCCAGCCTGGGTGACAGAGTGAGACTCCGTCTCTAAAAAATAAAAAAAGAAACCATCTGGTTGAGTCCTTTGTCCTTTGGTAGATGAAGTGTCCTCATCCATATTTTACAGACAATACAATTGAAATCCAGAAGTGTTTCATTATTTGGAGAAGAAGTTGGAATCGGATTCTGCTACCTGTGAATTTCAAAGGTCAAAGGCTATGTTTACCTTGATCACTTGTATTCCCAGCACCTAATTCAGTGAGTTGTAGAGGGTAGGTGCTCAATAAATATTTGCTGAGTAAACACCAAATATGTACCTACAGCTGCTGAAAATTCCTTTACGTTACACTTGAAGTTGTTCTCCAGAGCATCTGGTTAATCTGGCCCTAACGTACTACAAAAATTATCAGTTTTTTAATTCATAGATACATGATAACAAGTAAAATAAATGGATTTCAGTTTATTAGATGAGGGTTCATTAATATAACAATTTTTTGTTGAGTATCTGTTAATATTATATACAAAGCACTGGTCTAAATACTGGGAATACATCAGGGAACAAAACAATCCAAATCCCTGCCCTCATGGAACTTACATTGTTTACAACGTAAAAAAAAAAAAAAAAAGTCATATACATAGTACGTTAGATGGTGATACAGTACAAGGGGATGGGGTCAGTTTTGGTAGGAGGGCCTGATGGTGTACTTTTATATCGGGTAGTTAGGAAAGACCTCACAGAGAAGTTGACTTTTGAATAAAGACCTGAAGAAAGCTAGGGATTAAGCCATATGGACATCTGGGGAACAAGCATTTTGAGAAGGAACAGCAAGTATGAAGACCCTGAGGAAGGAGGGTGTCTAGAGAGAAGCTAGGAGAACCATATGGATGGAGCTTATCAACTAGGGGAGCCGGATCAGGTAGAATCCTGTAGGTCATGATGAGACTTTGATTTTAACTTAGGGTGAGATAGGAAGCCTTGAAGAGCTTTGAAGAGGGCAGTGACATGATTCAGCTTACATTTGAATAGAGTCACACTGGCTGCTTTGTTGGGAATGGACTGAAAGGGAGCAAATAGGAAGCAAGGAGACCAGTTAGGAGGCAATTGCAATAATATGAGTGAGAGATGATGGTGGCTTAGGCCAGAGGGTAGCTGTATGAAGGGTGAGGAGGAGCGAATTTCTGGATAGGTTTTGAAGGAAGGAAAGGCTGATGGATTTATTGATGAACCTGACGTGGGATATGAGAGACAAAGGGGGAGGGTCATGATTATTTGAAGGCTTTTGGCCTGAGCGGCTGGTAGGATGGCATTGTAATTAACTAAGTTGGGGAGACTGGTGAGAAGAGCAGGTTTGTGTTTTGCGGGGGAAGGGGGAAGGATCAGGAACTCAGGTTTAAATGTGAAGTTGGAGGTGGCTACTGGACATCCACAAAGGATCTTTTGTAGGCAGGTAGAAACATGACTTGAATTCAGAGAAGTTTGTGGTAAAAAAATACATATGTATCTGCATTATTGTAGTATATAGTTTTTAAGACCATGAGAATTAGATGTGAACAAAACTGATGTCATGAGTTTTATTAGCATATGGTCCAGGTAGGGTTTTCTGTTATATTCTGAGGGCCATTGATTAGCTTCAGGGCTACTAATCCAAGCTAACCATGTAGGGCAAGTATGCGTTAACTCTACAGGTAAGCCGGTGAGGGAAGCGGGTGGATCAGCTTAAGCCAGCCTCACTGCCAGGAAAGCAGCCTCAGGTGTTGGGTCAGCTCTGCTATCATCCTTTCTGTGAAGGGGAAGACATCCTGATTACTATTATAGATATGAAGATAAACTCACCTGAATAATGTCATTTCACCATGCAGGCACCCCTCATCCACGTGTTGAGACGTGGACATACACATGCAATTGAATTCATTTCTTGTTTTTCTTGTGATACCTTCACTTCAGGGTGAGACTTAGGTAGAGTTGACCAATGGGCTGGAGATCATGTGCTTAGGAAACCCCAAGAACACAGCTGGTCTCAACTTGATGTAAGGTGTTTCTTTCCAAGGAGCCCCAAATGGATTGTGCTACACTCATAGAATTATGGTTGGTACTGGAGTTGCAAAGAAATAGACTTGGAGAGTTCCTTTAAGGAACTGGTAGACTGGTAGACTTACATGAAAATTCAAATAGTAATGCAAGATGGGAGGTGCTAGACAACAGAGGCATGAAATAGTTCATATGAGTCATGAGAAATTCTGAGCGAAATCCTAGGTGCCATAAAGTTAGGAAAGGCTCATTCACATAGGAGATGGGGCTTGAGCTAACCTTTGAGAAGTGGGAAGACTTAAATAAGTAAAGAGGAAGAGGGCTTCCTAGAGCAGGTTGTGCATAAACAACTCTAAACAGCACCATAAATATCACAATCCATGTGTATGGCCCCAAGATGGAAAGACACTCCAGGATGGAAAAAAAACAAGGAGATAGAGTTACATAGTACATGGAAAGTTTATTTGTCTGATGCTAGTCAAATATCCATCTACTTATTTAGCAAATATTTATTGTCTGGCATCATTGAGTTCACACTGAACAGAGTGGAAGATTCATTTAGGAAAGCAGTGACAAAAATGTGTGGGCTGTCGCTACACAATGTGAGGCCTTGAATGTCAAACCAAGGACTTAGGACTTGCCCTATGGGCAATCAGGAGGTATAGAAGTTTTTGGATGAGAGGTTGATGTTTTAAAAATAGTGTTCTAGGAGGATATCTTGGCAACAGTGTGCCGGATGGCTTGGGTTATAGGGTGACTTGTGGTGGGGAAGTGAAGGAAGACCATAAACCAGGAAAAGAGTAGAAAGTGTTAAAGGTAATTCAGTATGGGTTAACAGAAAGACATAGAGCCATTTTCAAACATACAAAGTCGACTGTACATTCACCAATTAGTTGCTTGGTAAATGCTTACTGTGTCCATGGTTCTCTAATACATGTAAAGGGGAGACCGAAAAAAATTTAACAGTAATAATCCCAGGTATATCTGTGAATATAAAACACATATCCACATTGCAAGTCAGCCTGTCAATAAAGGAGGATAGAACTTAGATAAGCAGAATTAGATATGGTGAATAAATTTAATAACTGCCAAGCCAGTTAGCATTTATGGAGCTCCTTAATGTCTTAAAGCATGACTTTATCACACTTGAGATTTTTTTACTACAACCCTATGAAATTAGTGTTACCCTCCCATCTTTCAATTTCAGTGAGGAAACCAAGATGCTGAGAGACTGAGTGACCTATTGTGCTACCTAGCCTTGCACTGTGCCAAGCTCAGTATCTCTACAATGCGTAGGTAGGGAAGCCTCTAGTTACTGAGCCAGCTTTGCCAGCTGTGGTGAGGGTCACACCTGATGCAGCCATGAGTGCATCTCCTCCTCAAGGGACGTACAAGACCCTGCTGAGCTAAGACATCCAGTATGGGGGTCTTGTCACTGCCAAGAATGCCCCTGGCCATAATAACCATCCTTGAGTAGCAAGAATAGCAGAGTCCCTACTCCCTGCTCCTGGATGAGTAAGGTCAAAAGGGACTCTGCCGAATCTCCTTGGCACTGGTCCATCAGAGCTGCCTCATGCCTATTTCCATGCCTAGGTTATGCTGTAGGAAGCACTGGCATATCCAAGGCTAGATCTTCCATTTCCTTCCCCTGCGAGTCTTCTGTAATTGCTTGGAAGTCTGAGAAGTCCAGCTTTTGGCTTAGTAGAGGGCTGTTCTTTCACTGAGGCAGGGCCCTTTCATGCTGGAACCTCTTTTGATTATGAAGGTAATGTTGAAGTAGTTGGTGGGTATATTTGCTAGGGCTGCCGTAACAAAACACCACAGACTACTGTCTTAAACAGGAATTTACTTTCTCATAGTTCTAGAGGTTGGGGGTCCTAGAGCAAGGTGTTGGCAGGTTTGTTTTATCCTGAGCCTCTCTCCTTGGCTTGCAGATGGCCCCCTTCTTGTTGTGTCCTCACATGTTCTTTTTCTGTGTGCATGCATCTTTTGTGTACAAGTTTACTTATCTTGTAATAATACCAGTAAGGTTGTATTAGGACCCACCCCAGTGACCTGATTTTTAACCAGATCACCTCTTTAAAAGGCCCTGTCTCCAAATATAGTGGGGGTTACGGCCTGGGGGTGAATTTTGGTGGGAGACACAATTCCGCTCATAATCCTGGGGAAGCTCTTCCCACTCCACATTTCATTGTCCTGTTGTCCTTGCTCTCCTAATTCCACTTCCCTTCCCTCACCTTTTCTGGAAGTCTATTTGAGCAGGATCCAGAAGATGCAAGGGAGAGATCTGAAGTGTTGCTTAAAAAAACCGCGACAGCCCACTTATGCTTAGGAGCTTTTTCTGGACACCTTTCAGCAGCAACACACCCTCACAGTTGGACTTCCTGTGGTGAAGGAAATTTTCTAATTTCTTTTATTAAGCTAATTAGGAAAAGAAAAACAATCATTTTTTTTCCTCAAATCAGATACTGTAACTGGGACACAATGATTATTAATCATCATCAGCCGCAATTGAAGTCCATTTGGTCATTCAACAAACATTCCCCAACCCCATTCCCACCTTTCCAATTATGCAACTCCTCAGTTAAAATCGCCATCTCCCTGACTGGCCCACAATGATAAACCCCTTTTCAAAATTTATGTAACATTTGACATCTGTATTACTTATTTGGTATGTATTATAGTGTACCTTAAGATCTTTTATGTACACATATACCTAACAAAATAAGTTCCTTAAGGACAAAGGACCACACTTTATGTAATTTTTGTTTGCTGGAATTTAACAGTAGGCACAGAATAAGTTCTCAAATGTTTGCTGAATGATTAAATGATTAAATAATTTGAGGATGGGTATTTTTTGGGTCTATAAATTTAGAAGTTACTGTTTAATCAAATAAAATAACATTATTATATAGATTTTGTGGATTACAAATTTTGAAAAAATTGAACAGCAATAAAATACATTTTAAATTCAAACAATATATAGGCATACCTTGGAGATACTGCAGGTTTGATTTCAGACCACTGCAATAAAGTGAATATTGCAATAAAGTAAATCACACAAATTTTTGTTTCCCAGTGCATATAAAAGTTATGTTTACACTATATTGTAGTCTATTAAGTGTGCAATAACATTGTGTTGAAAAAACAAATCAACATACCTTAAATGAAAAATATATTGCTAACAATCATCTGAGCCTTCAGAAAATCTTAATCTTCTGCTAGTGGAGGGTCTTGCCTCAATGTTGGTGGCTGTTGACTGATCCAAGTAGTGGTTGCTGAAGGGTGGGATGGCTGTGGCAATGTCTTATAATGTCTTAGTCTGTTTTCATTGCTATAAAAGAATACCCGAGGCTGGATATTTTATAAAGAAAAGCGGTTTATTTGCCTTACGGTTCTGCAATCTATACAAGAGGATGGCATTGGCATCTGCATCTGGTGAGGGCGTCAAGCTGCTCCCACTCATGGTGGAAGGCGAAGGGGAGCCTGCCACATGGTGAGAGCAGGAAGCAAGAGAGTGGGGAGGGACGTACCAGACTCTTAAAAATTCTGTAGAGAACTAATAGAGCAAGAATGGAGAACTCATCATCACGATGAGGATGGCACCAGCCATCAAGCTATTCATGGGAGATCCACTCCCATGACCCAGACACCTCCCATTAGGCCCCACCTACAATACTAGAGATCCAATTTCAACATGAGATGTGGAGGGTCAAATTTCCAAACTATAGCAATAAGAGAAGAATGATGCTTGCTGCAGCCATTGACTCTTTTGTGAAAGATATCTCTATAGCATGTAATGCTGTTTGGTAGCATTTTACCAACAGTAGAACTTTTTTTGAAACTGAAGTCAGTCCTCTCAAACTCTGCTGCTGTTCTATCAACTAAGTTTATGTAATTTTCTAAATTTTTTGTTGTCATTTCAACAATGTTCACAGCATCTTTGCAGGAGTAGATTTCATCTCAAAAAGTAAAAAGCAACTCCTCGTCGATGAAAATTTTATGAGATTGCAGCAATTCAGTCACATCTTCAGGCTCCATTTCTATTTTTAGTTCTCTTGCTGTTTTCACCCCATCTGCAGTTACTTCCTTCACTGACGTCTTGAACCCCCTCAGAGTCATTCATGAGGGTTGGAGTCAACTTTGTTCAAATGCCTGTTAATGTTGATATTTTTACCACTTCCCATGAATCATGAATGTTCTTAATGGCATCTAGAATGGTGAATCCTATTCAGAAAGTTTTCTGTTTACTTTGCCTAGATCCATTAGAGGAATCACTATGGCAGCTATACCCTTATGAAATACATTTCTTAAGTAATAAGACTTGAAAGTTGAAATTACTCCTTAATCCATGGGCTACAGAATGGACGTTGTGTTATCAGGCATGAAAACAACATTACTTTCCTTGTACATGTTCATGAGAGCTCTTGGATGACCAGGTGCGGTATCAGTATTTTGAAAGGAATCTTTTTTTTTTTTTTTTTTTTTTTTTGAGAAGCAGATCTCAACAGTGGGCTTAAAATATTAAGTAAACCATGCTGTAAACAGATGTTCTGTCATCCAGGCTTTGTTATTTCATTTATAGAGCACAAGCAGAGTAGAAATAGCATAACTCCTAAGGGCCCTAGAATTTTTGGAATGGTCAATGAACATTGGCTTCAACTTAAAGTCACCAGTTGCATTAACCCCCTGTTAAGAGAGTTAGCCTGTTCTTTGAGTCTTTGAAGCCAGATGTCCTCTCTTCTTATGATTTTCTCCTCCCTAGTTATGAAAGTCCTAGATGGCAGCTTCTTGTAATATGAAACTGTTTCATCTACACTAAAATCTGTTGTTTAGTGTAGCCATCTTTACCAATTATCTTAGTCTTCTGAAAACCTTGCTGCAGCTTCTATATCTGCACTTGCTACTTCACCTTGCACTTTCATGTATGGAGACAGCTTCTTTCCTTCAACCTCGTGGATCAATCTCTGCTAGTTTCCAACTTCTGCAACTTTCTCACCTCTGTTAGCCTTCACAGAATTGAAGAGACTTGGTTCTTGCTCTGGATTAGACTTTGGCTTAAGGGGACGTTGTGACTGGTTTGATCTTCCAACCAGACCACTCAGACGTTCTCTTATCAGCAAAAGGTTATTTAACGTTCTTATTCATGTGTTCACTGGAGTTGCACTTTTAATTTCCTTCAACAACCTTTTCTTGCACTCACAAGTTGACTATTTGGTGCAAGAGGCCTAGCTTTTAGTCTATTTCAGCCTTCACCATGCCTTCCTCACTAAGCTTAATCATTTCTAGCTTTTGATTTAAAGTTAGAGAAGTGTGACTCTTCCTTTCCCTTGAACACTTAGAGGCCATTTTAGGGTTATTAACTGGCCCAATTTCAATATTGTTGTGTCTTGGGATAGGGAGGCCAAAAAAGAGGGAGAGGAATGGGGGAATGAATGGCAGGTCAATGATGCAGTCATAATACACAACAATTATCAATTAAGCACACTAACTTACATAAACATGATTTATGGCACCCCAAAACAATTACAGTAACATCGGAGATTGCTGATCACAAATCACCACGACAGATACAACAATAATAAAAAATTTTGAAATATTGCAAGAATTATCAAAATGTGACACAGAGACATGAAGCGAGCATGTGCTGTTGGAAAAATAACATCCATAGTCTTATTGGACTCAGGGTTGTAAAAAACACAACATTTGTGAAGTGCACTAAAGTACAATAAAACGAGGCATGCCTGTAGAACTAATCTCGTGTCTTAGATGTGTGACAAAAAGAAAACACTAGAGCAAGGTTAGAGAGCTCTGCTTTCTGCTGCTCCTTTCATGGACTTTTGGACCTTTGGAAGTTACTCAACCTCTCTCAGGACCTTTCACCATTTGCAACATGAGGCCATGGACTCTCAGATGACAACTAGATTTACCTTGCATGCAGTTTTCAGTGTATGGATATGGTTTCCTGCAGAAAGATCCTGCGACCATGTCCAAACCCATCTATGAAAAGTACCTGGAATTGTTAGTCATGTCAGCAAATGCAGAGGTGGAAGTATAGGTAGTGTAAGTGTAGACATTCTCTGAGGTCACTCTGAGCAGTAAAGCTCTATGAATTTATTATTCACTTTCTCTTTCATGATGAGAAAGCACTTCAGAAACTTGTGGGGCTCTGTAGTCATCAACCAAGAACATTTGCTTTCATTGTACTGTTGATAAGTAGGAGTGCTCATTAGCAGAGATTCTGGTCAACCAAATGCTGGGTTAGTGTATAGTATGCTACTTGATCTAAATTCAGGAAAACATGCCCAGGGCGTAGGACTTCCATACACAAATTTTCTTAATTGCATTGATGTAAAATGTGTAATTAAAAGGGTAATGAGTGGTTTTCTCTAGGTAATGATCATGGGTAATTTTTATTTTCCTGTTTATGCTTTTCTGTACTTCTAAATGTTCATGTGTTTTATAACTAGAAGAAACAAATCCTGTAAAAAAGAATGATAGATACTCTAGCAAGATTAAAGAACAAGGAAGAATTTCAAAATTCGTTCATTTCAGCAAAATCCATTTCATTCAATAAGTATTTATTTACCACTTACAATGTTACAGGTACTGCGGGGGTTACCAGTAACTGATTCAAGGAGAGCTGTTCACAGAGCAAGATGTTTCACACAAGGGAAAGCTATTGAACTAGGTCTTGTAGGAAGAGTTATCAATTGACAGAATATGAAAATGGGGCATCTTGGGAAGAGGAAATGGCACCTGTATCTGGAAAATGTAATGCATTATCAAAGGACTGTGAAAGGTCAGTTAATGTTTCTGAGAGGAATCCTCCTGAGGAGTGGGGAGAGATAAGGCTCAGTAAATAGATGAGGCCCAGACTGTTGTGTCATGGTGTCTAGTGGGCAAAGTGGAGCCACTGCAGGGTTCTGAGCAGAGGAAGGTCACCATGAGAACAGTGTGTTGGGAACGCTGATGTTGGCTTCAGGAGGGTCAGAGGGAATTCATTGGCCAGCACAGTGGTTCAGGGTAAGGGAATGCTGTCTAAGCACCAGGCTTCTTCCCAAGTGTTCTTAATTACTACAATTAGTAAGATGAAGGTTTAAATTGTGTCACTAACTTGCTTATTCAGTGGATGAGGCTATAGATTGCTAAACTTTTTGGAATTGTGATACAATAATCTCATTGTTTTAGTGTCATGTCTTTTCCACCCACCTCTGCTTTCTCTTTCTAACCTTCTCCCACCCCATGTTATTGGCATTTAGTTCATATTCATTTTAGTATTAAAGTGAAGTAATTATTTCTGTATTGTGAAATTGGCATTTGAGATCATTGGAAATATTCCTTAATGCTGTAAGCTAGAGTTTTAAAAAATAGGGTTAGTTAAGTCATATTTTTAAAAAGAAAAAAATCACCCAGAAGCTATTGAAGATGATGAGATGTTGAGATGGACTGTGTGTCTCTCGAGTCAATGTCAATAACCTTTGGAACCTGTCCTAAGTGAGAACCTCGAATGCCCTACTGCAAATGCACGTGTTGAGCTGCTGATTCAACACTGATCACTGAGGGTGCCTCAGAACTTTCCATTTTCTTAGATTCTTCAGCAAACCCCTCACTGAGGAATGGAAAAACTCACTCTCAGGGGCCTTATGAGACCAAGTCAGAGTAAATGTCCAGGGTTTACAGAGTGGATACAGTGGCTCTGTTTCTCAAGAAGGACTCTGTATAATTAGATTATCATTCTTCTATTAAAAAATTGAAATTCTTTCTCCCAGGAGCTCATTGCCAGTGCCTTCTCTGTAGTCTTATAGTCAATTCAAAAATATATCGCTTCTGGAAGATGTGAGCTTGAAGTGTGAATGCTATCACATGAATCTTCTTTTTATCATAGAAAAGGCTTTTAGATGGGGTGTTGATGTCAAGATTAACTCAGAGAAAAGTGGCTGCAGTTAGGGCTGAATGATAGTGATCATTCCAAAGCTCATTAGAAGTCTAAAAAGTTAATATTTAGACTTTGACCAAAACCCATTTGTCCTAGAGTGAAATATGGTAGCGAGAGAAAGACAGCCCTGCAATCCCGAAGTGTAGGCGGGCCTTTCTTTAGGAACCAGGCATGTTCTTGAAATCTTGTGTGTCAATCAGCTTTTTGTAAATGGAATCCTTTTTTTCCCTTCATTAACTTTCCCTGTAATTTCAGCAGTGTTTAACATTCATTACTGATTGATCTTGAGTTGGCAGTTAACTGCTAACATTCAGGTTTCGATTTTAGTGCTTCTTTCTTGATTTTCTTGCCCCCCCCCCCCCCTTTTTTTTTTTTTGCTCGCTTTCTTTCAGCAACTACTTAAGGAGTAAATACTATGTCTCAGGCCCGGTGATAGGGACTGGGAATGTAGGTAAGAATGACAGGTAAACAATTACCCAATTACCGTAGGAAATGGTAAATGCAAATCCTAGGAGTGCAGAGAAGCTGTGGTAGTGCAGTCCCTCTGTCTGGCGAAGGCTTCCCAGGGCAGAGGTTACTGAAGGATTTGAAGATGTGAGGAGGAGCTTGCTTGGGTGATGCCCATCCAAGGAAGACCAGGATCGGAGGCAGGTTTGGGATTGACTAACTGGAAGGACTTTGGTGTTGGGGAATTTCAGTCTGAGGACAAGCAGTGAAGCAGCTGATGATCTCTGCTTAGCCTTCTATGTGGAGTGAGTAGTGGGGAAAAGTTGTTTGCAACATTTATTTCCCTAATGGCCAGGGAGGGGTTATTTCACTATTATTTTTCCCTCAACTTTTCTATCAAATACACTTGTGGAGTTTCTGTAGTGTGAATTATCTTACTTCAATGTGTAAGTTCAATCTATATTCATGAAGTAGGAGGGCACCCCTAAATAACATTGAGAGGGAACAAACATGAATATTTTCAGTTTTAGTGGGAACTCTCCTATTTGACTTAGCAACATTAAAAATGATTATATAGAAATTACAAATTTTTATGGTAAAGGACACCACAAGTAATGTCAACAAATGATTAATACACTGAGAAAAATTACACATAAAACAAAATTCTAATATAAGTGATATATAAAGAGCCTTTATAAATTTATAAGAAAAAGACAACATATAGAAATATGGACAAAGGAAGTGAGTAAGCGATTCAAAGGAAAGGCAATCCATATGGCCAATCAACACTACAAATGATGCTAAAACTCAGAAAAATGCAAATTAAAGCAATAAATTGGACCCATTCTTTATCCATCAGGTTGGCTAACATTAGTAGGAAGATTAGTGGAATGTTGCCTATCTGTGGTTCTGTGTGTCTGTGTGGGTCTACTTTAGTGAGTTTAGATCTAGGTGCTTGTCCTGGAGGCACATTCACAATGTGTTTTTTAAATAAGAAAAGCAAGTTACAGAGTAATGTGTATAGTATGATCTCATTAAAAAAATAGCAAAATGCTATGTGTAAGTTTGAATGTGCAGGAAGATAGGTGGGAAGAACACACATCGAGCCATAAGCACTTATCACAGCAGGATGGGATTGGAGGGAGGGTGGGGGCAAGTAACTTTTTCTATATACATCTTTGTATTACAGTTGTATACATATTGGCTTTGTAATTTAATGTACAAGGACAATTAAAATAAGTACCTAGAAATTACGAACAGATTAGTACGCTTTTTCTGCCATGATGTTGTTCAAACCAGCTAGAAAACAATTTTGTGATGCCAGGTGAGATGAACTCTCCACCTCTTCCTGAGGGCTTTGCCTTCATGCATGGGACAAAACAGTGTAATTAACATGCTCCCCACGCCCCCTCCCCGCCCCCTTAAAACCTAATATTCATTCATCTCTTACTTTGGCTAGTATTTAAAAGGAAAACATTTGTCAATTACTTCCCACTGACAAGCACCATCCCACTGAGGGGGCAGGCAGGAGGTCCATCTCACCACCCAGCCATGCTGCCACAACGCCCTCTCCATCTGGTAATACAGCCCAGGCACTCCTCTGGAATCCTGAACACACTCCAGGCACCTTTCTTCTTACTGAACACCACCTATGCTCAGAGCACGATGCTGGGGAGCACACTGTGAGAGGACACCTCTGGTATCAGGCAGCTTAAGATGCATTCAGAGAGATTGCAAACTGCGAGGATTCAAGGCACAGCAAATGATACACAGACAAGAAAAAAGGACATTTAGAGAGCGGGATAGGGCCTGAAGGCTTGAATGGTCCCACAAGACTTTCTCAAAAGTCATCACCCTGGACCTGAAACATTAGAGCTCTTTCCAGAGTATGTCTATTCTCAGCCAGAGGCAACAGAGGCTGTCCATGTGTACTGGTTTCGAGTTCTGCTTACCTCCCAAGTGTCGTTTCTTCTGACCCTGACCTAATTCCTCCCAGGCCAGGCTGGCCAGCACCGTCTGAAATTGCTCTCAGGCAGCTGGAAGGCCTGGCTGGCAGGAGCCCTGGGTTTTTCACCCTCAGTCCCAGGGCTCTTTGAAGGCCTACTCTCCAAGAACAAACAAACCTGGCCTGATGCTGCATAGTTGCATAATAGGGGAGCTTTCTCGGCCTGGTGCCCAGGGTGGCAGAGCTGCCAGCCAGGTGCGTGATCCTCAGTTAATTAGGTGATTATAGGTAGTCCTGCAGCCCAGGCTGTGTGCTGATTAGTCTGGGCTGATGTTGGAGACCTCTGACTGAGAATAGACTTACTTGGAAAAGAGCTGTAATGTTTCAGGTCCAGGGTGATGACTTTTGAGAAAGTCTTGTGGGACCATTCAAGCCTTCAGGCCCTATCCCCCTCTCTAAATGTCTTTTTTTCTTGTCTGTATATCATTTGCTGTGCCTTGAATCCTTGCAGTTTGCAATCTCTCTGAATGCATCTTAAGCTGCCTGATACCAGAGGTGTCCTCTCACAGTGTGCTCCCCAGCATCGTGCTCTGAGCATAGGTGGTGTTCAATAAGAAGAAAGGTGCCTGGAGTGTGTTCAGGATTCCAAGGGAGTGCCTGGGCCATACTCCCAAATGGAGAGGGCACTGTTGCGGTACAGCTGGGTGGTGAGATAGGCCTCCTGCCTGCCCCCTCAATGGGATGGTGCTTGTCAGTATCAAGTAAACCCTGGAGCACCTGAGGGAGGAAGAGGAGAAGGAGATAGATCTTCAGCTTCCAGGGACTAGACTAAAAGCTCACCTGGCAAAATGCCCATTTTATTCCCTCATTTCAAGCTGAAAGTAGAGAACTGAGGAACCCCCAGGCTTGACCACTTTTTTGCATTGACAGATCCTTCGTGGGAGACACTTGATCCACATGGGCGTTCCTAGATCCCTTTGAAGGCTCCACAAGCCCAGGGAGATCAGATTTACCTCAGGTAGATCTCAAGATCCCACTGGAACTCACATTTTCAGGGAATTTCAGAGGTAGGGCATGAAGTACAGGAGACAGTATCAACAGCAACAAATCTGTCTGAGACTCTGAAAGAGTTCATCCTAGTGTAGCCCCAAGGACTTCAGGCTAAACCAGATTCTCCTTGAATTGAATAAGCTGATGCAATATTGGCAGCTACACATTCTTCATATGACACCTCTTTTCTCAACTTCTCTTCACTCTGTAGCCTCCACAGAGATATCCCTGAGGGATAGCAAGAGTGGGGAGCTAACCTGTTTCTTTGCACTGAATGAGTAAGATTGTGCCTTTCCTCTTTTCTTCTATGCATATGTTTCCAGAGGAGCCAGTTATAGAGGGTATAGAGTAACCCAAGAATACAGGTCTGGGAGTAAGGGAGCTGGCTTTTATTCCAAGTGCTGCCACTGGCTCTCCGTGTCACCCTGGTCAAGGCATGCGGTGGGAGCAGGTGTTGAAAGGAGCCTGCTGCCGGGGGTTGGCAGCTCCCAAGGAGCTTATGCCTCCCTTGCTAGGATGCTAGGGATCAGGTCAGTAACACCTGTCTTTACAGTTGTGGGCTTTGTTCCATATTTAATGTTTAATTTTAAAAGAATTAATAATAGTCATAGCCCATCTGTAACCCACTTCCTGCTGTGATTTGTCTGGCCCCATTTTACAACGTTATCCTGTCAGAGGGATTTCATTTATAAAGTTCCTTATTGCTGAGCCTCTGTGTGTTCCAGTTATGAGCCACATGTGTCCACACCGTGGAAATGAAATTTGTACCCCCGGACCCGTGCAGATTGATTTGATTCTGGGCAAAATGGAAATAAAACCTGTACAAGTCAAATGTTTCTGAAGCATCTGCCATCTACAGGGCACTTGGAGGAACCATAAAGACATTCAAGACACAATCCATTTCTTCAAAGAATGCCCAGTCCAGTCGACAATTTTTTAAAGCCTCCAGAAGCTTCCTAAACAATACCACAGTCTTTTGAGTTTGGAGAATATTATTACTGTTGTCAATTACTTTTTATTAGCACCCTGTAAGATATAGGTACTATCTTAGGTTGGTTTCCCTGGGAGTCAACTGTGCAAAAGAGAATTGCATGCTGAACATCTATCGAAATGTGCCTTGGGAAGATACACCCGAGGATGCAAAACAGCCAAAGTTGAACAGAGGAAAGGCTGACTCAAACCACCAGAACTGGATGTCCCTTCAGAGGTGTCTCTCATTGAGGCAAGGGACAGTTTCCAAGGAAGGGTGCAGCTGTGTGTGGCATATGTTTGCAGCAGCTGGGGAATAAGAGTGTCTGCCCTGAAAGCAGAACCTGAGTGTAATATTATGGTATCCACTCCGGGCATTCAAATTCATCTTATCACCATAGTTAATATTTATCGAATGCTTTCTGCTTTCCATAGCTTGAGCGGAGTGTTTTAGCTGCACTGTTTCTAATTCATGCAATGTAGAGATGAGGCAGTTAAGGGGCAGAGAAGTGAACTGCACAATGAATACCATGGTAGGCAGAGAGGTGGAGAGGGGAATTACTAATAACTATCAGACTATACCTTTTTTTTTTGAGATGGAGTCTTGCTTTGTCACCCAGGCTGGAGTGCCATGCCACCATCTCAGCTCACTGCAACCTCTACCTCCCGGGTTCAAGTGATTCTTATGCTTTAGCCTCCTGAATAGCTGGGAATATAGACACCTGCCACTGCGCCCGGCTCATTTTTGTAATTTTAGTAGAGGTAGGATTTCACCAAGTTGGCCATACTGGTTTCAAAATCCTGACCTCAAGTAATCTGCCTGCCTTGGCCTCCCAAAGTGTTGGGATTACAGGCATGAGTCATCGTGTCTGGCCTCAAACTGTACTTCCTATGTAATTTTCCAAGTGCTATCCCATGATAGGGATTATCATTCCCATTATACAAATTAAGAAACTAAAGCATGAAGAGGTTAAGGGATTTACCCAATGTCACAGAACAAAGAAGAAAGAGGTGAGGCCAGGGTTTTCCCATTAGCCTATGATGTCTCGCAGAGATAACCTGTCCAGTTAGCTACCCAGTTTTGGCTGGAGAAGGCATCACAGACCTTGGGTAATTCATGGCCCACCTGTTTGCACCCCTTTCCATGAATGTGGACAGATCATGCCGTTGGTTGTGGGTCAATGAACATGGTCTTTGAAGTCAGGCAGATGTGGCTTTGAATCCTAGCTCTCATTTTATGACTTACGTGTCACTTCACACCTCTGAGCTCATTTTGCTGTTCGGTAAAATGGAGGTGATAATGATGACTTCATTGGGTCATTATGAGGATTAGAAGAAATCAGGTATGAGAAATCTCTCAGCACGTTCTCCTCTCCTCTGCAAAAGGGTTCAAGGCTACACAAAGATTATCTAAGGGCAGATACTCTGAACACAGCCATAGCTTATTGATTCAGCATTTTCTCATTTGCTTGCTTCCCTCAAGAGGCGAGAGAAAAAGCGAGACTGTCTTCCACGCAGTTTGCTCAGAATTCTAACACTAGCCTGTTAGTCTAATCATAACACATTTCTTCTTAGAAACAAACATAGCAACAGCAATTATATCTTACTTTTAATGTCTAATTGGCTGTAAACTCGCTTTTACTAAGTTATTTCCATCGAGCGTATAGAGCATTGTGCAGTTGGCTTATCTCGATGTCCTCCTCTTGCAGTCCCCATCTTGGCTTTATTCGGGAGGCCAGTTACATGTGTGCTTGCCTTGTGGGTGCCCTGGAAGCTCCAGCAAAGGCCAATGACAATGTTGTGAGCCTCCTGCTCCTCATTATCCACAGAGGCAGGAGCCTATCAGAGCCTCCAACCTTGAATTTTTGTGTGAGTTCTGCTTCTGTTCTCCTTCTCCAGGTACGTCCCTTCACCTGGCTTCTGGAGTAACCCATCCCTGCTCTCTGAACCCCACTTTGCTGTGCCTTCCTCTGCTTCTAATCCTGTCTCTACGATGGGCTCTCTCCCTTTCCTCATAAGCCGATCATTCTTTCCTGTAAGAAGTCCCACAGGGCAGCCATGCCCTCCTAGCCAGACTTGGTTATGGTATGACCTGGCGTTCAGAGGACACACCCCAGCACCTCTACACTGACTTTCAGCCAGATATGCCTTCACTGCTTGTTGAGACAGAACCGCTTTCGTCTACCTTTATGCTATGAAGCAGCCTTTCCAGAAGCCCCACTGGGGCCAGAGCCCATGTGGGAAGATCCTCCCTTAAGTTTTCCCCCTGTTTTTCCAACTCCTGAAACTTACATCCTTCTGCAGGGTTCAGGACTCAGCGTAGGTGTGTCTGATGCCTGGTCATCCTAGAGAAGGGATTGTGGGAGGGGCTGTACCTGTTGCTATGGCAGCACCCAGTTGATATCATGAACCCATTTCATTCAGAGTCACTTGCAAGGTGAATCAGTCTCCTTCTCACCCACTCTACTCCTCCCTCTCCATCTCTCCCCACAGCCTTCTGTCATCTTTCCTCCTCCCCACTCAACCTCAAGCTTTCTCCTTCCTCGTATCTCTCTCTCCCTCTTTTTTTGCTCCTAGATATAATACATCAATGTAGCAGCTAAAGCTACTCATGGTAGACTTCTTATTTTTTCCTGGAACAGTAGTTCCCAAACTTTAGCAAGCATCACCTAAAGGGCTTGTTAAAATATAGATTGCTGAGCTTGCCCTAGAGTTCTGATCTGGACTCTGCACTGGGACCCAAGAAAGTACATTTCTGACAAGGTCCCAAATGATGCTGACACTGCAGGTCCAGGGGCCACTCTGAGAGCCACTGCTCTAGACTATGTTGTTTACCCAGTTTGATTTGGCTGTGGCTGGAATATTCCTCTGCATTTTGATTCTAAATTATTTGATTAGCTCATTCATCCATTCATAGAACAGATGTTTATTGAGCACCTATTCAGTGTGAAACACTGTGCTAGGTACTAGCTACTTAGAGAAATATAAAACCTTGCCCTCTAAGAGTTCACAGGTCTGTACAAAAGATACAGTGAATAAGTAATTATTATATGGGGTGATAAGTATTGTAATAACCTACAAATAATAAGAGATTTCAAAGTATACAACCAACTCCTTGTTCATGGCAAGTAAAATATTTAGATGACAGGAATATAAATAATAATGACCTATGCATTTCTTTTTCTTTCTTTGCCAAGAATTGCCTAAGGGGAACTGAGCTTAACCTATTTAAATAATAATATTAATATCTAATGTTTATGGAGCATTTACTATGTTTCAGATACTGTACCACATACAGGGCATATTGGTTATGAGTGCTGGGGTCAGACTGCTAGGGATATAGTCCTGACCTGTCACTATCTGTGCAACCTCAGGCAAGTTACTTAACCATTCTGTGCCTCAGTTTCCTCATCAGAGGAAAAGGTTATAGTACTAGTTTCTGCTTCAGCAGATTACTGAGAAGATGAAATGTGATCGTGTAGTCAAAACATGTATAGTAATTACTCCAAAACATGTTGACTCTTATTACCAACATATTTTGACCTGATGCTGAATATCACAGAATTGACCTAGAGAAATTGATATCTTCCAGACTAAATAAATCTCTAGGATTTTGTCAAGAGAATGGATGGGGGCTGGACCTTAATGTGGGGATCAGAGAATTCCAAAGCAGGCCTGAAAAACCCTTGGAGCACCCATCAGAGGAAGCAGCCCTACTTGGCTGTTGGAGAATCAGTGCACCCCAGTGGAATATAAGAAAGGCCCTGAGGGATGGCCAGGATTTGGACCATGAAACTTGTTTTGGAGGAGGAAGGGGGATTGTCAGGACTGAGGCTTTACAGTCTCTGGTTGACACAGCTGAAGAAGGCAGAACCCTCAGATTGGGGTGTGAGAGTTTCAAGCTTAGCCTTGCCCAGTCTTGCCATCTAGAGAACCAGGGTCACTTTCAGGCCCAAATGCCATGGGGCTGGTGCTGTCAGCATTAACAGAGCGTTCCGTAGCAGTGCCCATCAGCAAAGGGCCTCTGTTTTCTGAACCTTCTCCAAAGAGGCTGCCCTCTCCCCTCTTTGATATGACCATCCCCCGCCCCATCCCTGAAAGAAGTGGTTTCCTCTTGTTATTTGGAAATCAGGGAGCGTTTCCCAATCTTTATCTGGGGCTCTACAAGGACCACAGTCCACATTCATGATGAGTCAAGTCTCTCCTGTCTCTTAGACCCAGCTTCACAGCTGAGACTGTAACTGTATGAGAAAGCAGAGTCTACCAGTTTTGTCTTAATCTTTTCTGAGCTCATCAGAGATAAGAGTGATAGAGACTTTCTTCAGAGAGGATTAGAAGTTCTTTGTGGCAAGATATACCTGGGAAGGGCTTCTTAAATGATAATCCCTGATAAAGCCCCTCTAATCATCTACTAGTTTTGCCATTTTAGTGGTGGGGAAAAAAACAAAACCCTAGGCACTTAATTAACTCTTGGGGAAATCTTTCTAATCACCTCTTTCTGTCTGTCTTTCTGTCTTTCATCCTTTCTGCTTGTCTCAGATTTAATGGGAGCCATACATTCAGCTTATTCGCTTATTTGTTTATTCATTCAACAAACACTTGCTGAGCACCTACTGAGAGCTAAGTTGAGTTCTGGGCCAGAAACAGATAAACCAAACCTGCTTCTTGTTCTTGAGGGTGTCAAGTCTTGTAGAAGTGAACAACATGCCAGCCCACAATGATTATGTTGCAGTTAAGTGGTATGGTCGAATTCAGTGCAGGGCATAAGGGAGTGACTGACTCTGGGAAGGTGTTTTAGTGAAGGTAACATTCAATCAGGGTTTGAGCAGAGGCTTTTCAGCTGGAAAAGGTAGGAAAGACATAGGCAGTGGGGACAACATGAGCAATAGTTAGGTACTAGACATAGGAAAGAACATGGCATAGATTGCAAGAAGCTGGGTGTGACTGTGTGACTTGATATACAGGTAGGCAGATGCTGTGAGAGACAGATGAGCTAGAGAGGCTAGGTTGGGTCAGTCATTTGTCATGGGCAAATCCCCATTGCAAGGTATTAAGCAGGGGAGAGACAGGGAAAGATGTGTTGGTTAGAAATGACAACTCTCCCCTGCTCTGAAGAATGAAACCAGCTGTGCCTGGGAATCACTTGCCCCACTTTACAAGATCTCCCTGGCAACAAAATGGCTGTTGTACAACTAGCCAGGGAATTTGCTGTGACAGTCTTCTAACCTTATCTGACATCCAGAGCAGAGGAGGAATTGCCAAGTTTGGGTGTAGATATCAAAGGAATTGAAACAATACAACATTGGAATAGGATTACAATATGAAATTAGAAACTATTTTCTCCGCTGGTAGTGTTGTAAGTACCAGCATCTATAGCTCCATTCTCAAATATATTCTGAGTTAAAACATTGCTATTTTTGTCTCTAACCCCCTTGCCCTCTAACCCAGGCAATACAATATAGCTTCTTGAGGAGAGGCCTAGGCTGGGTGTGGATTCTGAATCTTCAATATGCTTACTGTGGGAGCTTGGGCACATCCCCTGTGCCTTCTGAGCCTGGGTTGTGTTGTTCTTGTTGCCTGTTGGTTTGTGATATGGTTTGACTGTGTCCCCACCCAAACTCTCATCTTGAATTGTAATCCCTATAATCCTCACAATCACCACATGTCAAGGGAGAGACCAGGTGGAAGTGATTGAATCATGGGGGCAGTATCCCCCATGCTGTTCTCATGATAGTGAGTGAGTTCTCACAAGATCTGGTGGTTTTATAGGTGTTTGGTAGTTTCTCCTACATGCATTCTCCTTCCTGCCTCCTTGTGAAGAAGGTGCCTTACTTCGCCTTCCACCATGATAGTAAGTTTCCTGAGGCTTCCCCAGCCATGCTGAACTGTGAGTCAATTGAACCTCTTTCCTTATAAATTGCCCAGTCTTGGGCAGTTCTTTATAGCAGTGTGAAAACAAACTAATAGTTTGTTACATGTACAACTGTAATAGCGCTTCTCTTGCATGTGGTTGTGAAGATTAATGTATGCTATTCACTTGGTCCAATGTCCAGCTTAGAGTAGAGTAGATGCTTTTTTTTATTATTATTTATTTATTCTTTTTTTTTGAGATGGAGTCTCGCTCTGTCACCCAGGCTGGAGTGCAGTGTTGTGATCTCAGCTCACTGCAAGCTCTACCTCCCAGGTTTGTGCCATTCTCCTGCCTCAGCCTTCCAAGTAGCTGGGACTCCAGGTGCCTGCCACCACGCCTGGCTAATTTTTTTGTATTTTTAGTAGAGACAAGGTTTCACCGTGTTAGCCAGGATGGTCTCGATCTCCTGACCTTGTGATCTGCCTGCCTTGGCCTACCAAAGTGCTGGGATTACAGGCGTGAGCCACTGCACCCAGCCAAGTAGATGCTTAACAAGTGGAAACCATTATTATTTTTCTCCCCTTTGTTACATGGAGCCTTAGGGTCTAAGTGACAGGAAAATGTTCAGATAAAGATGTTTTAATTATGTCTTCTTAGTACTTCCAGAAAGAAGTCTGAATGGGTTTAGGTCAGCTCTGCCCTCTGACAGCTTATGTGCATTCTTGTGTTGCTCTCCCATCTTCACTGCTCTTCCTACATTCCACCCTAATGAACGGCAGAGAGAGCTATGCAAAGTGGTCAAAGGAAAAAGGGATTCTTTCCAATGTTTCCCAGATTGGAGAAACAATGAACATGATTACTTTATCATCTCTATTTTGTTTTAACCTTGTTGTGCCCCAGACTAATGGGGATTCTCATTTGGAATGAGCTTTGTGTATCTTTGGGGAAAGAGGAGAGCCAAGATGAATTTCTAGGAGGGCAGCAGGAGAGTGAATAAGAGAGTACAAATCAAGAGATGAGAAAAGAGAAGGGGGTTGGGAGTGGCAGAATTGAAACCTGAGAGTTAGAGTCCATGAGAGAGAGGAGAAGCAGAATGAGAAATATGGAGTCTGAGTGGGAAGGAACCCCACATCTGTTGTCTGATACAGGCACCTACTGAAGGGAGGAATTTGGCATCAGTGTTACTCACAGATGGTCGCCTGACACAGTGATTCCTATAAATAACAATTATATGGCACTAAGGGAAGTGGATGAGGCTACTT
This sequence comes from Piliocolobus tephrosceles, assembly GCF_002776525.5. NCBI lineage: Eukaryota > Metazoa > Chordata > Mammalia > Primates > Cercopithecidae > Piliocolobus > Piliocolobus tephrosceles. The sequence goes on from NC_045434.1 coordinate 38,232,164, forward strand.
ACAAGTGGAGGTGACCAGCCTGGGGACTGACTGTCCCCAAGGTCTGTCAAAGAGGTGAGGGGAGGATATTTTGTGCACATCTGTAGCTCAGTGTGCTATGAGAAACTGACCTCGTAGGGCCATCTCGGAGCAACTCACCCATGTACCCTCAGGCCTTCAGGTCATGGATAGGCATGTAGGACTGACATTTCATTATCACTCCATCAACGCTGATGTAGACTTATTGAGCATGTCTTTCATCGATGCTATCTTGGGTTCCAGAGATACAAAGACTTACAAGCCATGGTTCCTTGCTTTCAACCTGTTTTTATTAAGGAATAGGAATGTTTCCTGTGGCCACAGAATAAGCGAAACTAACCGTCCTGGGGCTTCTTCAGGAAACCAGTGGGGCTAACCAGACTTACGTAGTGTTTGATACACAATCATTAATTAAAACAGAGATGTTCAGTGATAAATTAATTCACCTTCTGCTCAGAATTCATTGAGGAGGGAAGAATGAAAGCCATGAAAAATGATTATCTGAAGCTTTTTTCTTGAGCGTCTGCTCTTATAGGCTGTGCTGAATATTTGAGTTAGCTAAGTGTACTTGCTGTATGTCAACAGAGATGACATTTTACAGGTGATATATTTATTTCCAGAGAAGGAAACTTATATAGGCTTTTGAAGCAGAAGAATGCCAGCAGGTTTCTAATCTCCTATTAGTAAACAACATTATCAAGAATCTCCCGTTTGTGGGGTAATATTCTAGGCATTGGTAGAGTAAACATAGAAATAAAGATGCAGTTCTGTCTTTAAGAAACATTCAGCCCTAATGGGAATGGAGGACCAATATGTAAAAGAGACAGAACACATATAAAGAAGGTCTATAAATAAGTGTAAATAAATGCCTGAGTGCAGCACGTAATGTTCTGTTTTCTATTATAGGTATTTGTACTCATGACTTAGCCTTCTTATGGATACCAAAGCCCTTGAGAACTGTTTTTCCTTTCTCATTCATCTTGTGCAGAGTACACACTCAAAAGCGTTGAATGAATATGTATGCTACTGGGAGGTGTGCCTGATTGCTGGGGGAATTCTGGAGTGAAGTAGAATGACATGTTTAGGGAAAACCTTACAGCGGCTTAACAGTGTTTTCAAGTATGAGAGGACTTGTAATGGTGAAGTAAGGGGACAGGAGAGAGAAAAAAGAAGGAAGAGTTTACGGGGACTGAGCAAAACCAAACAATTTATGCCACCATTCAGGGTCCTCCATGATCTGATCCTTCAGGCCTTACCTTGCCTTGCTTGCTACCACCAAAGCAGCCGTCTGTGGCCTTAGCATTCCCACCTCTTTCTCTCTCCTTGGATTGGCCAAACTGTTGGTTGGCCAAACTGAATCCACCTTCCACTTCATGTCTGGGTGAAAGTACAGTATCAGGAAGCCTTACATGACATATCTATCCTGGCTCCTATCTTCATTAAATGCCAGTGTTTGCAGGTCTAATATCAGTGGTCTTAACCTTCAGAGGACATGAGAGACAATCGTGATCTTCAATCTCAGGTAGCTTTCAAATGAGATAATGAGGCAACACAATTTTTTTTTTCTTTTTCTTTTTGAGACTGAGTCTCACTCTGTCACCCAGGCTGGAGTGTAGTGGCGTGATCTCAGCTCACTGCAACCTCCATCTCCTGGGTTCAAGTGATTCTTCTGCCTCAGCCTCCTGAGTAGCTGGGACTGCAGGCACGCCCACCCGGCTTAATTTTTGTATTTTTATTAGAGATGGGGTTTCACCATGTTGGCCAGGCTGGTCTTGAACTCCTGACCTCATGAACTGCCTGCCTCGGCCTCCCAAAGTGCTGGGATTACAGGTGTGAGCCACCGTGCCTGGCCTAAGGCGACACTACTTATATACAAAATAATGAGAGGGTGCAGGGCTGTGTATAATTAGGTGCTAAACAGAGTGGACAGAACAGAAGAGCTGTGCAGAGTGGATTGGAGGTCAGAAGTCCTGCATTCTGGTTTTACTTCCATAACCAATGAGTGGAGTATCTTTTGGCAGTCACTTGGCTTTTGAACCTTGGTTCTTCCGTAAAATGAGGGGTTTGTGCAAGATGCCGTGGTTCCTTCCAGCTCTAAAATCTGTAAGACGATGTAGGTTAGAGTACTAATATTAGACTGAGTGGAAAATAGTGATTTGTTAGTGAGAAGGAGAGGGGAACATCAGGAAAAGCAATAAATGATGGCGACCAGAAGGACTGATCCCTGATAACCATAGGACAAAGTGGAGAATCAGAGAAGGACTGGTTGAAGAGAGGTTACCTTGGTATTATCCAGCATGTTCTTTCTGGAATAGGATGGGCATTGCACAAAACATTCACAATAGAGGATATATGAAGCCTCCTGTACTCTTTTGCTTTTCTGATACTCACCTCCCCTCTTGTTCTCAGAGCCCTTTCTGGTGCTTGCCTCTCTTTAAGGAATACAAATCTCGCATCAGCAAGCACTGTAGAAGGGGCAAAGGGGTGATGCACTTTAGCTCATCACCACTGGGCATGTTCTCTTTAATCCTCTCTCAAATTCACCTGCTTTGGCTGATCTGCATATGGTGGGGGTGGTATCAGAGCAACACACTGGCCTTTTCCCAAAGCAAAGCAGGATCCCAGCCTGGATGGCCCAGCACAGGGTCAACTACCTCTGTCCTGGCCCCCCCAGAGCGTCTGCCTCTCCAGCACCCTGGGCAGTGGTTGCAGAGGGCCTTCTTTTTAATTTTTTCTAATAATCATTGTTTTTTCAAACCCTGAAACAACACTTTGTTATTGTATGAAAGTTGCAAAGTATAAAAATAATTTTTAGGAATAACTCATTTCTACCCCCTCACTCCCCCCACAGGTTATCACTATTAACATTTTTCCCTGTTTTGACTAAAAAAGGATTTCTTTTAAAATTCACCCATGACCCAGAACTAGTTAAATAAACTAATTTTATTTTGGAAAAAACCCTAAAACTTTTATTACAGAAATTTTCAGTCATGCACAAAAGTAGAGAGAATAGAATATTGAAACCCTGTGTAACCCAGATCAGCCCCAGCAGTTACAAGAAGACCTTCTTTAGAGGATCCGGCGTCTCCCGGTTGGGCTTCTGCATCAGAGTTCGGAAAAGGAGAGGGGAGGGATGGGATAAACATCACATGACATCAGTGTTGGAATTACTAGGATTTAACCAGAGGGATTTTAAGCACAGCAGGACCCTGAACCCTGCCCATATTGGAGGTGCCCACTTTTGCAAACCCTGCCACAGAAGCTTTCGTAGTTCTATGTGGCACCGCTGTTTGCTCTTGAATTGCCCTCCCAGGAGCGTGGATGGGTGTTCACTGACACACGGGTACCTGCCTGCCCAGTGCCAGTGGTGAGGGCTGCCCACATCTGGGGTGGGCCATGCCTGCCCTTGCAGCTGCCTGGCCAGAGCTCCTGACCCTGGTTTCGGTAGCATCGGGTGGCTGCTTGTAGGTTGGGAGGAGGAGTGTTTCTTTCTGTGCTACTCCTCTTTGCCAAACACTCTGCTGCATTTTCCCGCTGGCAAAAGAAGGGGAAGAATAGGTGGTGAAATGTGGTTCTGGATTACGGCACTGCTGCATCCTCAGTGACAATCACTGACACTCTGGGCAGCGGGGAGATGGTAGCTGCATCAAGTCCAGAGGATTCAGAATGACCAGAATGTGTGGGAAGCCTTGCTTACTCATAACGGCCCCCGGCTAAGTCAGATGCTGCCTCCAGAGATTGTTTGTGTGGGGAGGCTTAGTATGTTTATTAAATATACTGAGGGCTCCAAGTTTCAGTGAAACACCCTGCTCCTGGGCCTGGCAGGCTCAGCCTCCTGGCTGGGTGGCAGCAGGTGCTTATGTTTCACTGGGAGCTCTAGGTCCTCATTCTTTCCTCTGTTTCCCAACCTTTGCCTCTTGCCTGGGGGCTGAGAAGACAGCTTTCATTTTTCTGGCTGCAAGATCCTAGTGGTGTCTGTCCTATCTGTCTTTCGTTCTTCCCTAGAAGGTGGTAATAGTATGGGTAGGATTGCTTTTAAGAGTTCTGGAACTAAAGCAGGCATGAAGAGTCAAGGGTTTGCAAGAAGTTGACCCATTTTGGTTCTAGATTGTGACCCCAGATCTGCTGATAAGTTGCTTGGATCCTCAGGGAAGTCGCTTTGCTTCCTTGGGGCTCAGTTTCTTCTCCTACGGAATGATGAGTTGGATGACTTGTTCTCATCATCCTCTTCCAAGTGTATGACTGGATTTCCTAGTCTGCAGGAAACCCATTATAGACATTTAATTGCCCAGTGATGTGTGGGGTATGCTGTACATTGTATCCTTTTCCTAAAATGTGGTGTGGTCAGAGGAATCGTACAGTGGCTTTGAGGTAGAAACACCATCCAACTTGTGTGACTCAGGGGAGGGGTGCTGCCAGCTTTGTATGGTGGTCAAAACCCTGATAGAATGCCTTAAATCAAATTCCCTAGAAACTAATTGTGAAGTTGAGCTTCTTGTGGCAGTGTTTTAATGAAGGACTGCTCTTAGGAGTTACCCGTAGGTATGTGAGGGAAGCAGAATAGGTCAAGGGAAAAACTAGGCAAAGCCTCAGCCTGGTTCCATGGGCAGCCCAAAGTGTGAATTCTACCACTGCAGTTGTCTTACCCAGTGGCAAAAGGGCTGGGCCGTTGATAACTCCTACGTTAGGTCGTTATCTGTTATAGCCCCCCATCATCACCAGCAGCGGCAGGAATAACATTCTAGGTGAAGCTGGTCTGTCAGGCAAGGGCAAGCATCTGAAAAGCGTACAGGGGTGAGGCAGGTGTGAGTTATTAGCAGCCAACAGTTATGTAGCAGCTGGGGGATGAGACATGGGCGAGAGTGCCACAGAACCTGCCACATCCTTACTGGTGAGAGCCGGACAGGGAGGAAGGCAGGAGCAGGGTGGGAGAGGGCTGTCCTGGGTGGCTGATTCCTGTGGATGGCTCAGCACATGCAGGGAAGTGTTCAGATGGGATTTCCAATTAGGCCAATCTAAGTGATTGTTCTAAAAGTTGGGGTGATGTTACATTTGGGGTGGGAGATAGAGTGCCTAGAAAGGGACATGAGGAAGGCCTTAGGGTTATCTGGAGGCTGGTTGTCCAGTGATATATATTTTGACAAAATCAAGGGTGCCTTTATGGCTTGCATTTCAGCAAAACATCCACACAGAGCTCTGGGGGGCTGCTACTGCAAGGTAGTAGCAGTTCATTCTGAGAGAGCCTTCCCACCCTCCTTTTCCTTCTTATAGGTCCCTCACTTCTTGGCATGTCTTCATCTTCATCTTTTCCTCCCTCTTTCTTCCACCTCCATCATTAACCTTTCCACTGCCTTTCTGGCTTCTGCTGTCTCAGCCAAGGTAGTTTCTTAGACTCCCATGTGATTGTTTTCCCTGAAAGCTTCAGCACATCCTTTTCTGACCTCCTGGACCATGCAGGCCCACCTGCCCCAGTGCCCTGTGCTCCCTTCATAGCACTGACTGCACTCCAGAGTTAAAGTTACATTTGTGTGCGCACTTGCTTCATGGGTGTCTCCCCCATTAGATCACAAGTTTCAAAGGACTGGGACTGAGACTGTCTTACTCATCATCCTGAAATCATAGAAAAGTATCTGTCACATAGTAGGTGGCCCATGAATGTGTTGAATAAAAAATATGGCATTTCAACTCTAAGACATGGAATCCAAGTCCCTTGGGGTGGGACAGGAGCTGTCACACTTGGTGCTGGAGGAAATGGGAGCCTAGTGGAGGGTGTGTTGGCCTGTGAGGTGCAGGAGGCCAGATGTGTGGCTATGAGGGAAAGTGTGAAGCAACTGAATTAGTCCCTGACCTCTTTCCTTCCCTGCTCGCTGCTCTGTGAATTTTCCTTTCCCTGGGAGTGGTCAGCAGAGGCTTTGGACAGATGCTTCTGAGGGATGAATGGCCTGGCTTTTTTGCTAGCCTATGTTGGCTGCTCCAACCATCTCCTGACCTGAGCTTGGTTAATAATTAAGGAAGCCGAAGATGTCTCCTTGAGATGGAGCCTTGAGTACAGCAGTTCTTAATCAAAAGTCATCTTGCCCCCCAGGGTATTTGGCAATTTTTGATTGTTGCATCTGGAGAAGTACTGGTGGCCTCTAATGGGTAGAGGTCAGGAATGTTGCTAAGGCACAGAAAGGACAGCCCCCACCACATAGAACTGTCTGTCCACAGGTGCTGGCAGTGCGCAGTGGAAGAAACCCTACCTAGGCCAGCCCTGCTCTAACCAGGTGCTGCTGCCAGCCTTTGGAGCAGGTGTCTTCCAGAGACCCTTTGCTTCTGAAAGGACCATGGAATCAGCATCTGCCTTACTCCCAGCCCCAATACACTCAGCCTTCCCACTCAATCATAGGCAATTAGCCTCCCAGGTTAGAGCTGCTCTGTGAAGAGGATGCACAGATAGGGAGAATGTTTTCCATGGATCCCCGGGGAACCCCGTTAGAGACCTGTCTCTGGGGCTGGGGGCTGGGCCCTGCCCACATAGCCTCAGCTCAAGGGACCCATGGGGCCCCTTTCCTCCTGCTTGCTCTATCTCCATCCTTCTCTCTAATCCTCCTCCCACCCTACCTTGTAGCATCTCCCCCAATCCCCTGGAGATTAATGTGATAATTGCCATGTGTGCCTGTTTACGCAGGGAGTGGGTGAGCTCGCCACCCTCATCAGTCAGGTTCCCAAAGGAACACATTCCCACAATGTCAGGACTGGTACCCGCTGAGCACTCTTGTGCAGGTGGGCCGCCGCCCCCGAACTGCTTTCTGTCTGTCATCACCCTCGTCATGCGCACGTGTGCATGTGTGTGTCACTCAGGGGATCGGCAGGTGAGGAAGATGGAAAGCAGCCAGCATGCCATTCTAGGGAAGGGCTGGGTGGGGAGGGTGTTGGGAGATGGGAGGAGCATCAGTGCCCCATGTAAGAGGACACTGACCAAACAGAAGCGCTCTTCTGTGATGCCTGACTCATAGTAGGTGTTGCATGAGTGGTGTGGGATGGAGGGGCTAGCATTTTCTGGGCAGCATTCTTTGCAGGGAGGGCCCTGGTTTCCCTTAGCTGCTCCACAGTGGAGGTCTGGGCTGTGAAGGTTCTCGTGGGGCCAGGATCTTGATTGGAGTACTTAGCATGGCTGTCCCGTGTTCCTGAAGGAAGAGTTGCTGGGGAAAATACAGTGCAAGTCTTACATGAAAGGAGCTTGTGAGAACTGCCACTCTGTCACAGAAGCCGGGGGAATGCTGTAGAGAGAGAATGAGTGATTCTCCCTCTCGCTCACGGCCACCTTCCTCTCTTGCACCTCCTGCTGAGACAGAAACGTGCACACCACGAGAAAGAAAACAGTCACAACTCCACTGTTGAACTGGCAACTTCACCCTGACTCCCAGTTCACGTGCTTTCTGGGTACTTGCTGCTGCTTTTTTTAATCTCAAAGGACACTTGAGTCGTTGTTTCTCCTACACTGGACAATTTTGTTTTAATAATGATGAATCAGAAGGAGATTGAAGCCCCAACTGTCCTCAGAAAGAACCATGCCATTTTGAAAAAGGGAAGCATGGATTCCTTTGCTAGCCTGCTTCCTGCCGAGGTGTGTCCCTTTGTCCTACCGGGTGTGTCACTGACCCATGGACAAGCATGCAAGGGGAGTGGGAAGCCACCTGGCCAGGAAGAATGAAACAGGAGGGAGAGGAGCAAGGTCTGGAGAGGGTGGGGCGAGCCTATTGAAAGGCGTGTGATAACCTACGGGAGCTGTCAAGCTACTTTCTCCAAAAGAATCTTTTAAGCTGTCAGTCATCTTCAAGAACCCCTAGGGCCTTGCTGGTGCTGGTGTCATCCCCGCTATTCTTTTTCTCTTTCTAGTTCCCATCCTCCTCCTTTTTCATCCAGCAGGCCCCAACACTGTGGTGGATGATGTTTCCGGCAATTCAGAGAAATCTCCACAGATTGAGGGGGGTTATCAGAATGAACCGTATCAGTGTATTTTTAACAGGAGAATCTTCTTATTAGAATTGTGGACACTTTTTGATTAGTTGACCATCTATGCATGCCAAATCCTTAGTTAGGTGCCAGATACAGAAATGAGCAGACAGTTAGCGTTTCTGCCTGAATATAGGTTGAAGCAGCACCAAAACATACTCACAAAATGCTGAATCAAAAGACACTGCTCGTCAATGGTTTTTTATAGAATTGAGAAACACATTCCAGATTCTGACCCACTGTAGTTCCTACATTTCATAGATTTTATTCCTTGATGTGTTACTAGATTTTCTCTGAAAATGAGGGTTCCATGATCAAAAGTGTCTATGAAATGATGGAGGAAACAAGGTAAATAATGTTCTTTTTTTGTGGATCTCGTCACAGGCTCAGAAGAAAATATAATCTGCTGTGTTTCCCAAATGTCTTTGGTTACAGAAGCCCCTTTTCCACAAAATACATTAACTTCTTACAGATCTCTAGCAATGAGAACAATGTAATATTGGACATCCTCTTTACAGCATACCTTGCAAGTAGTCACCCATGTGAAATTGCTCTGAGCCACCCTCAAACTGTAGCTCAATTATTTAAGAACAAAAATATCTTAAAAGTCACAATTTCATCATTGCTATTGCTGATACCTGTTAATGTTTATTGGCAACAAAGTCCTATCTGGGTGCTGGATGTAGACTCAGTTTTTGTTGCCAAGGAATGTTGTGGTGCTGGGGGGTTTGGCTGCTGGCTAAGCCATAGAGTGAATAAACCCTGTTAATCTGGAACTCTACTGGTGAACCATCAGAGCTAGCCAGCCTTACAGAAGGACTGATTTGTGATCATGAATAAACATTGAGCTAGCTATACAAATATCATTGCAATTCATTTTTCAGCTCATAGGGAAGGTCCATGTCTTAACAAACTCAGAGAAAATGGCTTCCTACCTCCGTTAAAACCCTCCACAACTCTTGGCATCTAGTTCCTCTGCATCTTTCTGCTAATATTCAGGAACAGTTTTCTCTGAGGTCTGGCCCACATCTTCCCTGATTGTATTTAACTGACCAGACTTGATTGAACCAAAGAGCTCCATCTTACACACTGAAATTGGCAGGTGTCTGCATCTGTCCCTTCCCATTCAGAAAGTATTTTCTTGTTTACTTTTAACTTGTATTCTGCTTCAATTGCAATTATCTCTCTCTGAATAGTGTAGCGGCAAAACAAAACACACAAGTTTGGTGAAAGGAGATTGCCTTAGAAGCTGTTTTATTGGTGTGATTCTTCAAATACCTAAAAACAGAACTAGCATTCAACCCAGCAGTCCCATTACTGGGTTTGCTTATAACCCAAAGGAATATAAATCATTCTCTTATAAAAACACATGCATGCGTATGCTCATTACAGCACTATTCATGATAGCAAAGACATGGAATCAACCTAAATGCCCACCAGTGACAGAATGGTTAAAGAAAATGCAGTACATATACACCATGGAATACTATGCAGCCTTAAAAAGAATGAGAACATGTTCTTTACAGGAACATGGATGGAGCTGGTGGCCGTTATCCTTAGCAAACCAACACAGGAACAGACAACCAAATACTGCACGTTCTCCCTTATAAGGGGGAACTAAATGATGAGAGCACATGGACACAGGAAGAGGAACAATACATTGGAGCCTTTTGGAGGGTGAAGGGTGGGGGAAGGAAGAGGATCAAGAAAAAGCAGCTATTGGGTACTAGACTTAATACCTGGGTGATGAAATAATCTGTACAACAAACCACTGTGACATGAGTCACATATAACAAATCTGCACATGTACCCCTGAACTTAAAATAAAAGTCAAACTGTTTTTAATGGATGAATCGACTATACAGTGATAGCTGCCATGATTGGTAAGAGGCTATATTCTGCAGACTGGAATATTTGAATGGGAGATAATTTGGGAGAAAACAAGAGAATGTCACAGAAGTCCACAGGAAACATGAAGACAATGAATCAAAATATGTTTTCAAAATTTAGCAGTGAGAGGGGGAAAAGGTAAATTGAAGGGACAAGAAATACTTTGCCATAGAAATTCTGAGTTCAGGTCTTAATTTTACTAATTTAGCTTGTGAGTTTTAGGCATGGCATTTGACTTTGGCCTTGTTTTTCCAGTTAAGTAATGATAAAATATCTGTTGTAAGTTTCAAATGGGTCTTAGAGTTTGTGTGTGAGAGAGTGGGGTCGGGGTTGAAGGGATTTCAAAGCCCTGCATATGTGAAATGCCATTCAGGAAGACTATTTGGAAAGACTTGGAGGTGCTGTCAGGTGAGGAAGAGTCAAAGGGAAGACTGAGAACCCTTAGTTCAGTGGTACAGCTTTCAGAGAGGCTCCCAGGCTCTATTTCAAGGTTCTAATAAGACATCCTGCTAAGAATTGCTTCTTCCTTTTGTTTAATTCGTAAGATATAATTCTGCCTCAATCCCTGACCATTCAAGGGTCTTGCAACTGATTCGTGATATGAGAATCCAGAATATGGATTTGCAAGCATTTTTTAATTCACTGAGTGTTAACATTAGAGTGCAAGTGATCACTCTTCAAATCTAGATTTATTCCTTGTTCTGGCCGGAGCCTTGCTGGGGCCAGGCCTGGGCCAGCTCTGTACTATTGTACTGTGATGGAAGAAAGCAAGCTGGGTCCAGGTCAAGGGCTGAGCAAGACGCAGAGGACCCTAACATTTCTTCCAAATAATCCTGTCAAGGCCTTTGCTAGCATCCATGGAATAGATTGGGCACAACCTGCCTTTGTCTTTTTGAGAATTTGCCCAATTTTGTGTGCAGAGGCTTAGAACCCCCATTACCAAATGCTATAAAACCAGTGGTTGTTTGTGTGACCTTGGGAAAGTATCTGACCTTTCTGTATTGTTTTCCCATGTGCTAAGCGAGGGTGTGAGAATATTCCAACTCAGTATATTATGGTGAGGCTGATGCTATGTTCTTCATTATGTACCTGGGAGATTGTGAGCTAACTCATAGTAATGCCAAATTGGGAATGGAGTAAGACAATATTTAACTGCATTACATTGAGCTTGTTACATCACCCTCTGTGAAGCTGCAGGAATGTTAGCTTTACTTATGGAAGATGGCTTTAAGTATTAAGGAACCATTTTTCTTTCTTTCAGACCAATGATGCCTTAGGAGCCACCTGGAATTGGCTGTACTTCATCCCCCTCATCATCATTGGATCCTTCTTTGTTCTCAACCTAGTCCTGGGAGTGCTTTCCGGGTGAGCCAGATGTTTCTTTCTTCTTAACTCATTTGCTGACTGCTAACTGTAAACTAATGCCTCCTGACTCATGGCAGATTCATTCATTTAACCTTCATTTAGAAGACACTTACCGAGCAGTTCTTCTGTGCCAAATGCTTTCTAGTTGCTGGGAATACAGTAGTGAACTGTCGTTCTAATAATCTTGATTATTTTCAGGAATTAAAAAGTCTTGACGTCAGGCACAACACTGAACACAGTATCTAGTGAGAGTTCATTTATTCATCCATGCTTTCATTCAGTAACTCAGCAGTCAGAGACCTATGTCAAACACTGTGCTGGTTGTTAGGGAAATAAAGTTGAATTAGACACAGACTTTCCCTCAAAAGTTTCTTACTCTGTAGTGTATTGGGCATCAACTCTCATATTTGTGGCTTGAATTACTTTATACAAAGCTGCAACTATTTGGTGTCCAATACCATGGTAAGCATCGCCAGGAGCACAGAAAGTATAAGGTGTGGTTCCTCTCCTTAAGAAACATGTTTTGCTAAGAAGATGATACAAACACATGAAATGGAGGATAGGAGTTCTTTTACTGACTTATACAAGTTTTAATCATTTGTTTTGGGGAAAGAACAAATCTATGTAGTCTGAAGTCATCAGGGATAGTTTCATGAAGGATTGGGATTTTGCTTGGGTTATGAAACATGTAGTAGGATTACACAGACTATATGGGAGTGGACATTTCAGGAAGGGGAGCATTACACCGTAAGCAAAGATGAAAAAAATAGGACTTGTCATGGAGTGTGAAGAAATTATAATGTAACATCTTAGGATAGCCAAGACAGGGATATATTTTAGAGATTCTTTTATTTTTCTAAGCAAAACTGAACTTAATTTTTTTGTCAGAGTGGCATACGTTCTTCAAATGAAAATTTATAAGGTGATACTTCTGTTTAAACATGGCAGATTGAACTAAGTTGGTCATTTCTTGAAACTCCACTAATACAGAAAATAAATTTTAAGAAGGGCACTAGGACAAAGGGAACAAGAGGAATGCCAAGAGATGAGAGATGTCAACAACATTTTTGAACATAGAAAAAAATTGGCAACTGACAGTGATAGGAAAGCTGAAGTTTAATTGTTTAGGGAATACCAGTATAAAAGCAAACTGATTGTCCTTCAGAGCTCTAGAAAGGCTCAGAAATTGGAGACACCAGGTAGGTCTGAGAGCTGGGGTAGGCACGGTGCTAAAAACAAGAGGATTGATGCAAAGTCCTTGTAAGGAACATTAGACTCCCTGCCCTACCCCACTATAACCTCCAGGCAATGCTGACAGATATCTGCTTCACCCAACCCACACCCTAGCAAAAGTTAGGAGACTTAATCTCTGTAGATGTGGAATCAGAGAAGCCTGGAATTGTACCATCAGGTGCACCTGAGGGTAGTGTTGACATGTTGTACTGAAAACAGGAGGGCTAAATGAAAGTCTACAAACTGAATGTGCATAGTCCAGCCCACTTCTCCTGCTTGACTCTTAAAAATGTAGCAATCTGGTAGGAGTTGAGAGGATTCCTCTTTTGGGAAACTGTCTATCTGAAGAGAAGGGACAAATTTATACTGATATTTGGGGGAGACCAGAGAAACAGGTTCCCATCTCATCATCTTTGGTGAGACTCACTATATTAATTACCTGTGGCTGCCTTCAACTAATTACTGTAGCTCTGCGGCTTAAAACTGTGAGAGAAACTTTATTCTCTTATAGTTCTGAAGGGTAGAGGTCCAAAATCTGGCAGGGCCGTTGATATAGTTTGGCTGTGTCCCCACCCAAATCTCACCTTGAATTGTAACTCCCACAATTCCCAGGTGTCGTGAGGGACCCGGTGGGAGGTAATTGAATCATGGGGGTGGGTCTTTCCCATGCTGTTCTCGTGATTAAATGTCACAAGACCTGATGATTTTATAAAAGGGAGTTTCCCTGCACAAGCTCTCTTCTCTTGTCTGCTGCCAAGTGAGATGTGCCTTTCACCTTCTGCCATGATTGTGAGGTGTCCCCAGCCATGTGGAACTGTGAGTCCATGAAACGTCTTTCTTTTGTAAATTTCTCAGGCTTGCGTATGTCTTTATTAGCAGCATGAAAATGGATGAATACAGCTGTGCTCCCTCCAAGGGCTCTAAAGGAGAATTGATTTTCTTCCTCTTCCAGCTTCTGGCAGCCCCAGGCATTCCTTGGCTTATAGCCACATCACTGTAGTCTCTGCCTCTGTGATCATATTGCCTCTTCTTCAGTGTCTGTGCAGTTTCCCTCCACTTTGCTCTTCTAAGGCCACTTGTCATTGGATTTAGGGTCATTTTGATAAGCCAGGATGATCTCTTATCTGAACATCCTTAATTTAATAATCTACAAACATTATTTTTCCAAATAAAGTAACATTCACATGTTCCAGGACTTAGGATGTGAACAGATCTTTTGGGCGGCTTCTAGTCATCCCATTACACTCACCATTCCACAAGCTACAAGCTTGCATAGAGTTGCCAATGAGCTTTTGTGCCATGCTCTGAAATATGAACACACATCTAGAGATCATCAGCATTTGAGGAAAATGCCCAACACGAAAGAATAAAAAACAAAATCATGAAAAAAAAAAAAGGAAATTGAGGGAATATGAACAATGCAGGGAGTAGAAGACAATTTTAAAAGCTGTATTTGCGATTAGAGATAGAAAAGAAACCATTTCATTTACAGAATAACTGACCAATAAATAAAAAAAAATATTTAGAGGTTAAGGGCTCTTGGAAATTAATGTAAAGTGTACATTCATTTTACAAAGTAAATGTACATTAAATATAAAAATGAAATAATGTAAAAATATAAGAATGTAATAAAAATATAAAGATAATAAATGTTTGGAATATAAAATTGGTGAAATTACCTAGAAAATAGAACAATAAAACAGGATTGATCCAGCTTTTAACTATAATAGGAGTTCTATAAAAAGAACAGAGAAATGGAAAGGAAAAAATTAACAAAAATTCAAGAAATGTTCCCAGAAACAAAAGACTCACATTGCCAGTTTAAAAGATGTGTTGAGACAGATGCAAGGATGTTCTTTCCAGCATTATTTCATGGTAGTGGGGAGTTGGAGGCAACTTGGATGTCTATAACTGGGAGATTATGTAGGTAAAACATTGGGTGTATACCATGGCATAGGATGTAGCAGTGTGTACTGTGGCATCCTGTGTAGCACAGAGCAACAAATACTGTGTACACATGAAACATAAGATATCTTAAGAACATAGATTTTAGTGAAAACAAGAAAGAATCACTGTGATATGATACTATTTACATAAAACTACATGCACACAAAACATACAGTTTATGAAAATACATTCAAATCAAAGGCATATTTTGAATATATTGTAATTTTTAAAATTTTTATTTTACTTTAATGATAATTTTCATAGGGAGATAGAAGGTGGGTATGGAGGTAAAAGGGAACAAATGAGTTTAATTAATAATGAAGTGCACACTGAAAACTCAGCATGACTAATGGAAAGCAAGCACACCAAGGTGAATCGTCATGAAATTTCAGAACATCAGATTAAAAAATATTCTGAAAGTGCCTGGTAATTAGGAAGGAGATGGAATTTATTTACAAAGAAATAGGAATCAGGATAGCTTTGGGCTTCTCAATGGCAACAATGAAAGTTAGTAACAAATAGAGAAGTTCCTAAAACTTTCATAAGGAAAATAATTTCCAAGATAGATTTCTATACCTAGCTCAAATAACAATTGTTTTTTAGGATGGAATCACAATATTTTTAGATATTCATTTTGAAAGAGTTACTGGTGAATGTGAGTCACTAAAAATAAGGAAATAATTGAAGAAAGAGAAGAACGTGATACTCATGGAAACAAGGGATTCGATGGAGGAGAGAAGGAAGAGATTGATTCCCAGGGTGATGAAGGGAAGTCTAGGATGACAGAAGCCTAGAGATTATCAAGCACAGATTTGAGTAGAGTGACAGAGGCCTCTAAAAATGCTATCCATAAGAAAAAAATAAAACTAATGTATTCCCTAATGTGTGTTATTATATTCAAAAGAACTTATGGTTTTGCTGAAACTATATACAGTCATGTGCCACATAATGACATTTCAGTCAATGGCTGATGTATGTGCAACAGTGGTCCCATAAGATTTAGTGGAGCTGAAAAATTCCTGTGGCTTAGTGACATCATAGTCATCTTAACATCATAGTGCAATGCATTATTCACATGGTTGTGGTGATGCTGGTGTAAAAAAAACCTGAATTGTCAATCATGTAAAAGTAGAACACATATAATTATGTACAGTATATAGTAATCAACAGTAAATGACTATGTTACTGATTTGTGTATTTACTTTTAATTGTTATTTTACAATTGATTCCTACTTACTTAAAAAAAAGAGTTATCTGTAAAACAGTATCAGGCAGGTTCTTCAGGAGGTATTCCAGAGGAAGGCATTGTCATCATAGGAGATGACAGCTCCCTGTATGTTATTGCTCCTGAAGACCTTCCAGTGGGACAAGATATGGAGGTGGAAGACAGTGATATTGATGGTCCTGACTCTCTGCAGGCCTAGGCTGTGTGTGTGTGTCTTAGCTTTTAACAAAAGATTTTAAAAAGTAAAAAAGAAAAAATAAAAAAAAAAAGCTTATAGAATGAGGGTGTAAGGATAGAAAATATATTTGTATAGCCGTACAATGTGTGTTTTAAGCTAAGCATTATTGCCAAAGAGTCTTAAGTTAAATTTTTTTAAGTTCATAAGGTAAAGTTACAGTATGTGAAGATTAATTGATGGAAAGAAAAATGTTTTTAATAAATTTAGTGTAGCTTAAGTGTCCAGTGTTGATAAAGTCTACAGTGCTGTACAGTAATGTCCTAGGCCTTCACATTCACTCACCACTCACTTTCTGACTCACCCAGAGCAACTTCCTATAAGCTCCATTCATGGTAAGTGCCCTATATGGTATACCTTTTTTTTTTTTTTTTATCTTTTATACCATATTTTTACTATCCCTTTTCTGTGTTTAGATGTATTTAGATGTACAAATACTTCATGTTGTGTTATAATTGCCCACAGTATTTAGTGTAGTAATATGCTCTATAGGTTTACAGCCTAGGAGCAATAGGTTACAGCATATAGACTAGGTGTGCAGTAGGCTATACCATCTAGGTCTGTGTAAGTACACATTCTGGTGTTGGCACAACAAAATTGCCTAGCAATACATTTCTCAGAATGTATGCCTTTTGTTAAGTGATACATGACTGTGTGAATATGTATGTTATGTATTTGTATACACACACATACACAATAAAATACTCTAAGCATTTAATTCCATGAAATATGAAATTGTTACCAGTAAGAAATATAAGCATAGTAGGTAGGTCCTCTATTCAGCTCAATTGTCAACCAAATTTATGTTGCTGATGACGAATTTTGAGATAGCCCCTTACGGTGCTGTGATTGCCTTAAGTGGATGGAGGAGGCTGAATAAGGGGAGGGAAAGGAGATGTCAAAGACTGAAATCTTAGGTTCCACAATAAGGAAGTATTTAGGTAATATCTAAAATGGAAAGATAAAGACATTTCAGTGTTTAAGTATAATATTTAGAAATTTAGAAATGAATACCAGAAGAAACAGGTAAAAGAGTTGAAAGTATTTGCCTTTGGGGAGTGAGATTCAGGGGTTAGGAGAGGTAAAGCAGAGGGCTGCCAGTTTTGCATTAGAAGTCTTTCAAAATTATTTGACTTTTTAAGTTCTACATGTGTTACTTTGAAAAAATAGAAATTAAATTTTAAAGTAAAAATATTGCACACACACAAAAGTGTAGGATGAAAGGCGTATATAAGAATATTCATCTAACATCCGTGGGGGAAGGACTGGCATGGAGAGAGACCAGATTCAGTAGGATTAAGCAGGAAACAACCATAGTAATCCAACTACGTGGTACTAAGAGCCTGTGGTGGTAATTTGTGAGATGGATATGAGGGAAAAACTGAAGACATCGTAAAGAAGTAAGAACTTTAATAATGTTTATTTTGAATGGGGATTTTTAAGACGTAAGAGATTTCTTCTATATTTACTCATTCAATGAGTGTTTGTTGGCATTCTTTGTGCCTAAGCACTGCTAGAAGTTACTGTCTTCAGCCAGCTGGTACCTACGACTCCAATGTGCACCCTCCATAACTCTGGCCTCCAGAGAAGCCTGACCACAGGACCTCCTCTTGTATTTCTACTGAGAGGATAATGTCATGTTTGTGTAATCTTATCTGATATTCTTTGTCCTAAGTGTGTATATATTTTAGTTTGGAAAACTTAAGACAGATTCTTACTATATATTTGGGGAGAAAAGTAGATGCTGTGCTAACGAAAGCCACTGGTGTTCTGGATGAGGCTCCAGTATAGGTTCAAGTTGTGTCTTAACAGAGCTGGAAATGGAACAGAACACTATCCTACTGGACAGTGCCTTGTGTCTGACCACATGGACTCTCTCTGGTTTGGAATCACATCTTTTCATTCTCTTACATCTTTCTCTGCATGGGATAGAGTTGTACTTTGGAAGAGGCATGGGCTTTAGCATCTGACATTCATGGGTGAGAAGCCTAACCCTGTAAGAAACCACTTATTAGCATTGCGAATTTGGATAAGTTACTCTGAGCCTGCTTCCTCCTCTGTAAAATGGGGTAGTAAAAGCTCTCTCATATACAAAACCCTAGCCCAGGGTCTGGCATGGAGTAGCCCTTAGCTCTTATTAGCTGCCTATGTCCTTCGATAATATTAACATATATTTTCTCAGCCTGTTAGGTCCAGGTGGCCATCACCTGCTTAACAGCCTGTGGATGTTCGATTGAGCCGGCTGTGGGGCCATGGGCTCCTCTGGGAGATGGCCTGCACAGGTTAGATGTCATGGAACTGGGATGGCAGATGCCTCCTTAGTACTTCTGGAGAAGCCTAGGAAGTGACAGTGACAGCTGGGAACAGCTGGTATGAATAAATTTTGACATTTAAAGGAGTGTTCACAATAGGGGCCTTATAGGCTGGGACTGAAATCATTCTGACCTGGTTTCTTTTTCTCATTCTGAAGCTCAACACAGTTGGGGGTGGGCTTTATTGGTGTCTGCAGGGGGTTCAGCAGCAGCCAGTCCTGTGTACAGGAGGGGCCATGGGTTCTCTCTTCTGCTTGGTTGGCTCTCACATGCCTTTGGAAAGATTGTAATCTTTCTCCTTAGAGTGGGGATTTAGTGAGGATTTAATTCAGAAGCAGCCTGGGAAATAGGTTGGAAACCTAGGGAGCAGGTTTCTTGTGACCTGCAGGCAGCTGAATGTTATGTACCAAGGCTGTTCCCAAAGCAGAGAGAGACAGAAATTAAAGGGGGAACACACATGGCTCCTCAGTTGGGCAGGTGAGGGAGAGAGTCCACGTGAGAGGGGGGCAGGCCGCATCCACTGGTGCTCAGGGACCCCTGGATGCCAAGCGTGGAAATGACTGAGGCACCTGCCTCTGAGGCACAGACGTTGGTGGGAGGAAGGCTGTGAGGTATGTTTGTTGCTCATATTTAAAGAGGAAGTATGGATGGAAACATCGTAGCATTTTTACTTGTCTCAAAGGAAATGGGATTTGATGAAAACCATTAGCTTAGGCATGAAGAGAAGCAGAGCTTCCTGTCTCCATGGAAACAAAGCAGGGCTGCATAAGCACATCCTGAAATGGCCGTCAGGGGCTACAGGGCAGAGGCTCACACAAACAGAAATGACCCTGAGCCATCCCCCTGTCACCATCCATTGTTCCCTGGGCTTCTGAACACGGGAAGGTAAATAGGGGGAAGCAGTTGAGCTGTGTCAAAACCACAGCAGGGACAGTCAGGCCAGAGACTGCTTCCATATATGTGTGGGGAGCAGTGTGAGCTCTCTTGTGTAAAGCATGCCATAGTTTTCAAAGCACCTTTGCTTCTGTGTTCATATTTGTTCTTTGCAACGACTCCATGCAGTAGGTGGACAGTATCTTTATTTGGAAATGAGAAGAGGGAGGTTTAGAGATGTTAATCTCCAACTAGTTACTGGCAGAGGTGGGGCCAGAGGTTACAATTTCTCAACTTCTGATTAGGTGCTTATTTTAGTGTATACTACATGGCCTCCATTCAGGAATACTGACACCTAAGGTGGCACACATACAGAAATGCTGCCAGTGGTAAGCCTGGAATATCATCTTGACCAAGATGATATTGGCGCGAGTTTTAATGTATATGTGCATTGATGTACACACTTATTCATGCACACTGATGTTCACATCCACAATGTGACCCGGTATGTGTACAGGGCAGAAGATGCCAAGACCCACCGTCAAGGTCCTGTTGCCCTAAGACTAATGGGAAGTGGTGAACTGTCCATAGTAGAAGAGGAATTCTTCTGGTTGCATCTCATAAATGCATAGAGTGGCTCCCACGGCAAGCAAAACTACAGCAGTCTGCCTTGCTAACAACTCATGTGCAAACTGATTCTGTGCGATTCAGCAAGTGTTTATTGAGTGTCTGCTATGCAAAAGATACCTGGTTAGACATTTAGAATACAAAGATGGGTAAAATAAGGAGATTATAGACCAATTATGGAAATGTTTCAAAAATACATGTAATGGAACTCTAAGTTCAAATAGTCCAGAATGCTAGTCCCTCCCTAAAGCTAATTTTTTTTTCAGATTCATATATGGAGGTCACTAATTTTGAGTTCCTACTATCTTGCAAGGCATTATTGAGGATAAAAAGATGAATAAGACCTAGGTCTTGGCCACAATGGGCATATTAACAACTATAACTTCAGTGTTAAACCTGGCATCTCCTGTTGGACGTGCCATTGCATATTAGGAGGTGGTACCTAAGTGTTTCCCAGGCCTGACCTGAGACAGGAATGGCTGCGGGTCTTAAGAAGGAAATTATTTATGTCCAGCTCAGTGCTCCAGATGAGATCTCTGAGGGGAGTTGGTGGGTATTAGTTTGACGTATACCTGCTCCTCCCAAGGCTCGCTGACATTGAAGGTGACTGGCTAAGATAAAGGAGAGTAATTCTGCTGGGATTCTAACACTGGAATCAACTAGTAGAAAGTCAATGACTGACTCACACAACAGTTACTAAGTACTTGTTGTATATGACTCACTGCTAGGGGCTGGGGATACCAGGTCAAACAAGGACAGAGAGCTGCTACCCCTCAAGCAGTTTGAGTCGAGGAAGACATAGCAACAGGGGGGCATTTAAATTAGAAGGGGCAAGGATCAGGTAAGGCTAACTGAAGCAGGTGACAGTGGTGTGTGCCTCTGAAGAGCCAGTGATAGTTTACGGG
This sequence comes from Piliocolobus tephrosceles, assembly GCF_002776525.5. Classification (NCBI taxonomy): domain Eukaryota; kingdom Metazoa; phylum Chordata; class Mammalia; order Primates; family Cercopithecidae; genus Piliocolobus; species Piliocolobus tephrosceles. The sequence goes on from NC_045434.1 coordinate 38,252,792, forward strand.
CACAAGGGAGAAGCACATTCTAGCACGGAGGCACAGGCAGAGACTCATCGAGAAGGGCTTCTTGGGTTAAGCTGATAAGTTTAAGCTTGATCCCAGAAGCTTGGGGGAGGTTTTAGATTGTTAGATAAGAAGATGGCTAGATTTGCATTTGAAGATGATCACCCTGGAGAAGGTACATACAGAAGCAAGACTGGAAGCAAACAGAGAGGAGCAGTAGTTCAGGCGAGAAGCAGAGAAGCAGCGAGACTGAAGTACAGCAATGGAGACGGAAAGACAGGACAGCTCCAGGAGGTGTTGGGGGCCAGGTGTCGGATCTGCAGGACTCAGGACTGTGTGGGTATGTCTGAGTGGGTTTGGTGTGGAAATCAAAGGGAAGTCTCCTGGATTGCTTTTAGGTTTCTGAACTGAGACTGTAGGTGGCTCGGGGAGAACACAGGCCAAAAGGTAGGTCTTAAGGGAAAGAGGTCAGGTTTTGGCCCTGCTGAGCATAGGAAAGCATAGCACACTTTATGGCTTTTGGCTAGTGCACAGGAGTAGGGCAGGGTTTGTTTTAAGTTGTTTTTCTTGTAAGCTGTAATTTTTTGAGACTGTGCTACCCATCAAGCATTGTGCCAATCACATGACACATATTGTCTCATTTAATCCTCACAGTGACCGTATGAGGAAGTACTAACTTCCTTCTATAAACAGAGATACTTGGTCATAAATAGGGATGCTTGGTAATTTGCCAAAGCAAACAAAGCTCATGAGCAGTAGATTCAGAATTTGGACCGAGGTCTGCTAGGCACAAGCACCTATGCCTTTAAGCAGATCCTCCAGATAGTTTAAATGTCCTTTATGGAAGGAAATTATCTGTCATCTAGTACAGCAGAATTTGATGGAAACGAACGGGTCCTTCATGACGGCCATGGCACATGGAACTTCCCAGTCCTGTGGGCAGAAGTTTCCTGTGTGAGACCCCGTTTTGATGACCGGAGTGGGGTGTTCATAATTCCTACACTGACGAGAAGGACTTTTCCTGGCTGAGTTGTGTGACCATGGGGGTCACATAAAAAGCTTATGGGAGCTTGCTGAGAGAATCTGCATTTCCCCAAGACACTGCTTAGTGTATCAGTTGTGAAAATTGTATCTTAGGGTGAGATAAAAATTATTTGAGGAAGACAAAACTCTAAGTGTCGTTTGCGCCTGCCTCCTTGTTACAATGGAGGAAACTCGGCTGCAGAGTGAAATGACTTGCTCAGTTTGTAGACAGCTGTTTAGTTAGAACTTGGGTAGAAGCTAGCTGCCCTGGCTCCCTGTCTGGGGTGCTTTTTCCTCTGTGCCCCACGTATTGCCTAGTAGTAAAATACAGACTCTCTAGATAGTCTAGCTGGGTTTGAGTTCTGTTCCTGTCACTTGCCAGCTATGACAATGATGTTAGGTAAATTATTTCACTTTTCTATACCTTCAATTACCCAAATGTGAATAAGGATATTGGTGTTTGTCATATAAGATTACCTGGGAAATGAAATCAGATAATACATGTTAAGTGTTTAATACCTGGGAGATAGTAAAGACTTAATAAATGTCAGCTGTTAGTAGCAGATTTCTTCTCTTGAGAGCCTGGTTTACACTCAATAGGTGGGGCTGGGAAAGAGCCATTCTTACCTACCAAGTACTCCCATTGAGTCAACTAGCGTGAGCTTAGATGTTTTCAGATACCACTGGAAGAGCTGACCATCTATGGCACCCTGCAGGGAACAGCAAAGACAGACTGTGCCCTTGGGCCCCACATGAGGCCGTCAAGTTGGACACTCCCCCATTTGAAGTTCCTTGGAGTACCTGGGCCTTTCTAGTCTCTGCTCATGTGGTCTGGAGTAAGCCTCTAATTTTCTTTGTTAAATTCCTGCTCATCCCTCTCAGCTTGTTTTAACTTTGACTTCTTTCACGAGATCTTTCCAGGTCTATACCCCCCACTCTCATTTTACAATTAGTATTAAAATCTTTCTCCCACATGTTCTCATGGAGCTATGTGCCTGTTTGTTATAGAATCTGTCACTCATCGTAACATCACGGAATTGTTATATAATTTAATACTACTAAAGATAAGATCTAATATTTATTGAAACCTTGCCATCTGCCCGATACCATGCTAAATGCTTTATATACATTATTTCAATTAATTTTTGTAACAGCCTCATGAGTCAGGTACTGTTGTTAACCCCATTTTATAATTGAGGAAATGGAGACTGAGAGTGGCTAAGAGTCTTGCCTAAGGGTACACAGGCTAATGAGAGGCAGAGCTCTCCTGCCTTCTCCTGGATGCACTATCTTCCTGTGCTTTGGAGTCACAGATGTCTCTGTCACCCATTAAGTTTTGTTTCTTCTGCTGACGAGGTCTTTCCATGTGGTTGGATTGCTCCTGATATCTTAGTGCCTTGTTTTTGTGTTCAAGAAATGGTTGACGAATTGAAGGGAAACCGAATAACATCAGGACCCTCTTAGGGGATGCCATACCCCCCATGACCTCCTGGGGGATAGTATTGCAGAGAAGAGGAAGAGGCTGGCACCTTAAAAGTCAGGAGCATAGTCACTGGTATTGGAGATCCTCAAAAAACCTCTGGAGAAGCTGTTTGCTTTCTGGAATGGTGATCCCAGCTTACAAGCATTACAGACAAGTAATTATGACAGGTTGGACACTTTTACACTTGGCCATTGCTAATTTTTTTTCTTCGAGTTAATTCCTCATACCCTTTGCCCATTTTCCCATAAATTGGCATATTTATCTTTTTCATATGAATTTAAATTATTTGCATTATAAGGATATTAACCTTTTATATCATATGTGGCGCATGTTTTCAGAATAATCACTTCTAAAGGATTGCTAAAGCTGTTATTCTATAGGCAATTGTGGGCAAATAAGGCTGTTGGAAGCAGAAAAAGACAAAACAGTTATTCTTTTTTACTTTAGCTCATTTGGTTTATAAAGCATTTCATGTGTTTGATTCTCACGGTAGTCCTAAGAAGTATAGTAGTATTTTACAAATAAGGAGATTGCAGCTTAAAGTGAGCAAAGTGACATGACTTAAATTACAAATGTAAGTGCGATTTTATGACTCTCAGTCCAGTGCTCTTGTTACACAAAGCAGTGCTTCCCCTTATGGAGTGGGCATTTGCAATGGGATCTTTGCTGCTTGGCTTCTACCCACAACAGAGCTGTGATTTACACACATGCCCCAGCACAACAACAAAGTGCTCTTTTGAGTTGATTTATTCAACAGATATTTAGTGCCAAACACTGTTCTCCAGATGCTGGGGATTGAAAAATCCCTGCCTCCATGGAGCTTATATTTTTCTGTTGCACATGTAATCTATATTTTATGTAATATTATCCCCATTTTAGGACTCTAGTATTAGGAAGAAGTACAATCAGCACCAACACCCTGAAATTGCCCTGTGTTGATAACGCTATGGGCTGTGAAATGTGAATGTGAAATATAATGCAGCTGCTTTTGCAGGGGAAAAAGGCTCTGGTTTTCTTGTATTAATTAAAGTTCTGTCTCCTTTCAAAAATTAATTTCTAGTGTCTCTTGCTGTTACCTACCTTGAGAAGCAGAGGCAGTGTCAGGATAGGTGGTTCTGGGGGCTCAGCCAAGGTGAGAGCATCCTTGGCTGCAGAGGTATGGCGGGGGTGGAGAGGTGAAGTCATAGCTGGGAGAAGCCAAGAATCCTATCCAGAAAGATTGCGTCTGGGAGGCAGGGTGAAGGTATTGAGGGAAAAGGAATAGAGAAATCAGTAAGTAGAACTATCAACATAAATAATCACAACAAGGTACTATTTTACAAGCATTTATCCTTTTTAAAGCAAACTGTTGACAATTAGATTAGGACTTCATTAGGTGCCTTTTTGGATATGAAGACAATAACCACATATAAAAATGCCTCCATTCTCTGTTGAATTTTTCACACATGAAATTTCTGGTTGACCAAGTTCTTAGGTAGCTGAAGCATCCTTGTAGCTCCTCATCCATGCTCTAACTTAGTATAGGTAAATCTTCTAACACTCTGATACATATATACCTATATACACACATACACACACGTACATGTACACATACATACATATCTGTGTATATATACACCCATATATGCATACATACACATTTTCACACATGTGTATGATGTTTTCTATTCATGTGCAAACTCCAATGCATATACTCCAGGATTTGTCCCTTCATTTAGTACTGAAGGGACCCAGTAGATAATTGTACCATTCTCTGAATTTGCCGTGCACAGTGACTACTTTTAAACTCATTTCAAGAATGTTCCATTTTAAAATCTAGTTTTATTTGTTTTTCAGAGGAGGAGGTAATTTTTACTTAGTAAAATATAACATGAAGTAACATTTAAAAAGATGGCTTTTTAGATAGATGAAATAAGTTCTGGTGTTCTATTGCACAGTAGGTGATGACGGTTAACAGTAAGGCATTGTATATTACAAAGTAGCTTGAAGAGAGGCTTTTAAATGTCCTCACCACAGAGAAAAATGATACATGCATGAAGTGATGGATATGCTAAATACTCTGACTTAATCATTATACAACATATATATGTATAGAAACATCAGATTGTACCCCATAAATATGTACAATTACAATATGCCAATTAAAAAATAAATGAAAAAGATGGCTCTGCTAAGAGACAGACCTGGATTTAACATTCTGATCTGCTACTAAGCTCCGAAGTGTACATATTCACTTAGATATCCCTGAGGTGTCTTAAGCTTAGGATGCCCCAAACAGAATTCACTGTTTAACTCCCTTTCCTCATCACTAAACACAGTCTCTATTCTTTCTATATTCTCTGGTTTTCTTTTACTCTTTCTGTGATTCTTTTATCACATTTGTTATCCAAGATAGAAACCTGAGTTAATCCTGGTATCTTCTCCTCACTTATTCTCTGGGCCTAATTGCTCATCAAGACCTACTGATTAAGTTTCATAAACTATGGCCTGGACTATAGCAATTGTCTCTTTAAATGTTCTGTCTGCTCTAATGCAGCCTGCTATTCATAAGAAAACAGTCTTTACAAACTAGACATTTAATTATAGAATTTGTACACCTTAGTTATTTATAATGGGATCCCATTGCCTAAATGGTAGAATCACTTATGTATTCACTTAACCAGTTTTCAATAGATGTTGAGCTTCTGTGTGGCAGGCAGTATTCTAGATATTGGGAATACAGCAGAGAACAAAACAAAAATTCCTGCCCTCGTAAAACTTGCTTTCCCATATGGGGAGATTCTAAGAACATACATTCCAATTTAGGTAAATGAAAAGACAGACCCTGCTCCTGAAAAGGAATACTTCAAATTACAAAGATGTCTGCTTTCTCCACTTTAGTCTTTAATGTGATATTGATAAATGTAAACAATAGTTTTAGTAAATTATATTAAAATTTATCTGAAAATATAAATGTATAAGAGTAGCCCAGACATTTCCTTAAAGAACAATGAGGAAGAGGAACTTTTTGTATAGGGAGTAACATATATTCTAAAGCTGCAATAATTGAAATGATGTGATATAGGAATACAGGAACCAAATATATATATACACACACACGACATATATTGTGTGTGTGTATATATTAATTTACAGTATATATAAGTGTAAAGTGTCCATTTCAAATCATTGAAGATGAATCATTCAGTGAATTGTGTGACTGGCTAGTTACCTGGAAGGACAAAATTTGAGTTGGAGCCCCATCTCATATCTTATATCAAAATAAATTGCAGGTGGAGCTAGTACATGCATTTTAAAAATTAAATCATACAAGGATTCAAAGAAAACATGGACAATTGAAAAAAATCTTCAAGGGAGAAGACGTTTCTAAGCATTATGCAAATCAATAAGCCATAAAGGAAATAATTGATACATTTGAATTTGTAAAAATAAAAGTACACTGACTATTATAATTTATTAATAACTTCCAAAAACAAATGGGTTAGTTTTAAATTTTAGATTGATTATATAGAGGATTCAGGAAGGTGATAAAAAGATGATTGATAAGTAATAAGATTGTAATAAAGCTCTAGTTCCAGACATAAAATGAGGATTTCAAGCACCGATGGCTGAAATGTAAAGTGAGAAACAGGTGAAGATTTTAAGTGGTAAAATAGTCAGGACATGATGAATGACTGACTGTAAGGAGTAGGGAAAATCACCTAGTATATGATCCCAAGATTCATTTGCAAATGTTTTGGAGAACTTTTGTTCCATTTACTGATATGAATAATAGAAGAAGAAAAAAAGCTCTTATTCTGAGAGGAAGGTTTGTTTAATTTTAGACATAGAAAGTTTGAAGTTCAAGAGGCCTGAACAAGTAGATAGGATCATCCAATATCTGCGTCTTAAGAAAAGAGGGAGAAAAGATATGATACACTATCAGAACACAGTAGAGAAAACGGTACAAATACTTAAGGTTATCCATGGAGGGAAGGTAGAGAAGAAAAAACAGCCACAGATAGAGGTTTCTAGAAACACCATTTAAGAGAATATTAAGATTTTCAAAAGGACATAACAGAAACATCACATCATAGAGGATGAAGAAGTACAGCGTTTCAAAAAGGAATGAGAAGACCCCAAGTGCTGAATGAGTCATAGAGATCCAATACACAGTTGACTAAAAAATAGCTGTTGAAGCTGGCAATGTGGAGGACGTGTCTGGCTTTTTTTTTTTTTTTTTTTTTTTTTTTACTTTTTATTTGAAATAATTATAGAATCACAGGAAGTTGTAGAAAAAATTACGGGGAGGTCTTATGTGTTCTTCTTCCAGTTTCCCCCAATGGTAACATCTTGCATAACTGTAGCACAATACCAAAACCAGAACATTGACATTGGTGCAATCTATAGAGCTTCAGATTTCACCAGTTTTACATGCACTCGCTTGTGTGTGTAGTTCCATGTAATTTTATCACGTGCACATTTGTGTAACCACCACCACAATCAAGATACAGAACTGTCCTATCACCATAAGACCCCTTGTACTACCCTTTATAGCCACACCTACTATCCTCTACCCTCGCCAATGCATTCTTCTAATTTTGTCATTTCAAGAATGTTAAATAAGTGGAATCATAGGATACAAAACTTTTTGAAATTGACCTTTTTTCGCTTAGCATAATTGCCTGGAAGTCTATCCAGGTTTTTGCATATATCACTTGTTCATTCCTTTTTATTTCTGAATAGTATTCCATGGTATGGATATACCATGGTTTGTTTCCATGCACTCCTTGGACGACATGTGAATTTTTTTCAGTTTGGGCTATTACAAATAAGGTTGCTATGAAGAACATTTGTGTACAGGTTTTTGTGTGAACATAGTTTCCTTTCTCTGGGAAAAAATACTCAAGAGTGCAGTCGCTGGGCCATATGGTAAGTGCATGTTTAGTTTTATAAGAAACTGCCTACCTGTCTTCCAGAGTGGCTGTTCCATTTTACATTCTGAATGCTAGCAATGCATGAGACTCCTGTTTTTTTTCCATATTCTTACCTGTGGGTTTAAAAAAATTAAATAATATACAGTGAACATTAATAAGTATCTTATTAATTAACAAATTGATCTTGAAGTTATAAGACAATAATGTAGACCCAGGCTGGGCATGATGGCTCATGCCCGTAATCCCAGCTCTTTGAGAGGTCGAGGCAGAAGGATTGCTTGAGCCCAGGAGTTCGAGACTAGCCTGGGCAACAAGACAAGACTCAGTCTCTTAGAAAAAAAAAAAAAAGAAAGAAAATTAGCTGGGTGTGGTGGCATGTGCCTGTAGTCCCAGCTATTCAGGAGGCTGAAGCAGGAGGATCACTTGAACCCAGGAGGTCAAGGCTGCAGTGAGCTATGTTTGTGCCACTACATTCCAGCCTGGGCAACAAAGTGAGACCCTGTCTCAAAAAAAATTGTAATAAGATAGACCAATGATTATTAAATCATGTTTTTAAAATTATGGACCAGTAAATTCTCAGGAAAATAATAAACAACAAAACCAACATTGGTTGGGTAGAAAAGATGAATACAGAGTTAATAACTTTTAATTTTAGCAGTTAAAGACTTTAAAACAAATAGATTAATCACAGAAACTCAACTGCTAGCTTCACTCACCATCAGTTCATTAAAGAAAAGGTCCAAATTAATGTTCTTTGTTTTGTAAGACCTCTCAAAGCTTTTCTGCAACCTACTTTTCTAGCCTCAATTCAAAGATTCCTCTGCCTTAGCCTGGCCACATGGCTCACTCACTGTTCCCGGATTTCCCAGGTAATCACTTCTTTGGCTAGAAATAACCAACCCCCACAGCCACTTCCACCCACTGCTGTATTTGACTGGAGAACTCTGACTCATCCTTCAAGGTCAAGTTTCTTCATCTAGGTTCCCATCGCACTATATATATTCCTCTATTAGAGCACTTATTATGTTATTTTATAGTTATTTGTGGAGGTCTTTGTCCCTTTCACAGGATTATGAAGGCTGGCATCATGGTGAGTTCACTTTCATTTCCCCAGGATTTAGCAAGCATAATTAACAAGCACATGGTAAGCTCCCAGTGAATGCCCTCAAGTGAACAAATCAAAGACCAACTTCCTGTTTGTGATGTCTGTATTCATCAGAAATTTTCCTGAGATTTTGAGCATTGTTTTCAGTGTGTATAATTCCCCTGAAACCCAAGTTTAGTATTAGCTGAAGAGCAGAGCACAGGGCACTTGTAGTAGTAGGACTGCAAGAAGTGTGCCGCTCTAAGAACGTCTCCATTACATCGAGAAAGAGGGAGTATTTGTTATCAGCATGATGGACATGATCCCAGTGTAATTGTTGCTGTTGTGAAGGTCTTTTGAATGGTTTTTCCCCTCCCTATGATAATTTATCTGATATGTTCACTTCACTGTAGCTTTGATACCAAAATCTTAGGCTTTTCCAGATTAGAAAAAAATATGTTTTTATTTAAGCTTGTCTCTTTTTCTGGTCTATAGAACCTCATAATAATTGGCTTCACTACATGGAAATTTGTAATAACATTAGAGCCCCACGTCATTCTGGGGTTATAGGCCATAGTCGAGCCCCTATAATTAGACATGTTTTCTGTGCACTTGCAGACACGAACACACTGAGGTGGCTGAAATAATACCTCCCAATTTCCCCGGCTGATAATCACAGTCTTTGCAATTTGGTTATATACTGGTGCTTGGCATTTCTAGCTGTTAAGTTGAGAAGCTGTTACAGTTGTAGTTGAATTAGAAGTTCTTTATTTTCCCCTTGGTGTCAAGTGTATCACTACATTCTCAACACTTAATTATCATTGTGTCCCAAAATATTCTTCATTTAGCAAAATATTGAAATTACTCGTTCCTGTTGAAGAAGCTAACTGCTATGCAAGAGAGCGCTGAGATGCAGTGTTCCACAGAGAACCCAGGAAATGAATGGCATTTGAGGGCATTTGGGGCAACTGGAGGAGCCCTAAAATCTGTTAAAGGGGCCACATACTCTTACCTATATTAGACTCAACTTGATAGCTAATCTTTTTAGCAGCTGACAAGTCCTTAGGCTGCAGCTGACCAGACCAGAAGAGGCCTCCCCACCCTCGGCAGAGTTGACTGAAATGGCATTAAAATAGGACATGACTTTCCTTCCCCGTGTCCCCACCCCACTACCTTTTGTGCTGTTCACAGAGAAGTTTCTCCTCCATCCTCTTGCCACTGTGTTTTCACATTGTATGTTCTATTTAGATCAAGGGTACCCAGTGACAAAATGTAATATGAGGAAGGGATGATCTAACTATGAGCAATTAATACCTTAGTCAGCAAGAGTTGAAGGAGGAAGGTAAAGACTAATTTTTTAAAGTAAAAGGTGGTAAGGGAGGGAAATATTTCTTGGATCACTTACTAAAATATCTAATCACAAACATTTATTATTGTTATTATTTTTGAGACAGGGTCTTGTTCTGTCACCCATGCTGGAGTGCAGTGGTGCAGTCATAGCTCAATGTAGCCTCGATCTCCCAGGCTTAAGTGATCCTCCCACTTCAACCTCCCCAGTAGCTGGTACTACAGGTGCATATCACCACACCCGGCTAATTTTTTGTAGAAATAGGATTCCACTTTATTGCCCAGGCTGGCCTCAGACTCCTCAGCTCAAGCAATCTTCCTGCCTTGGCCTCCCAAAGTGCTGGGATTACAGGCGTGAGCTACTGCGTCCCTCCAGCAAACATTTGTTAAGCACAAATATGTCAGGCACTCTGAGTTTGATAGTGAACAAGAAGATGCAGTCTCTTGCTCTTATGAACTTTATTTTTCTCATGGCTGAGACAGAAAACAAGCAAGTAAATAACACAAATAATGGGAAATGTTATGAAGAAAATGAGCAGGCTTTGAGTAGCAACTTTGATTCCTGTCTTAGAAAGAAAAAACAATCAGACTTGAGAGAACTGCTGCCAGACTTCTACAGTCTGCATTGATCTGACCCTGTGTGATTCTATGGATATACTTCCCTCATCTGACATAATGGCTTCCACACTATTTCCCTACAGGAGTAATGATGCTTATGTTTCTCTAGTGGACAGTGTCAGTTCCTCTGAAGGTGTGATTTACCAACCAACTGGGCTAAACAAACAAACAAACAAAAAATGGAGCAATAGGACCTTGAATGCATAATTAACTTGTGTGGAAGACTTTTTTCTTCACTCAGAGGTGTTAAAAATGATGCCTTTGCGAGCTAAAAGCAGATCTACCATTTGATCCAGCGTTCTCATTACTGGGTATATACCTAGAGGAATATAAATCATTCTACCGTAAAGATACATGCATGTGAATGTTCACTGCAGCACTATTTACAATAGCAAAGACATGGAATCAATTTAAATGCTTATCAGTGACAGATTGGATAAAGAAAATGTGGAATATATACATCATGGAATACTATGCAGCCATAAAAAAGAACAAGATTATGTCCTTTGCAATAACATGCATGAAGCTGAAGGTCATTATCCTTAGCAAACTAACGCAGGAACAGAAAACCAAATACCTCATGTTCTCACTTATAAGTGGGAGCTAAATGATGAGAATTCATGAGCACAAAGAGGAGAACAACAGACATTGGGGTCTACTTGAGTGTGGAGGGTGGGAGGAGGGAGAGGAGCAGAAAAGATAACTATTGGGTACTAAGTTTAATACCTGTGTGATGAAATAATCTGTATAACAAACCCCCGTGACATGAGTTAACAAACCTGTACATGTACCCCAAACCTAAAATAAAAGTAACTGTTGAAAAAAAGGATGTCTTTGCGTTAACTAGTGGGGAAAGTTGCCCTAGTGAATTAAGTAACTTAATATTTCTTCCAAAGATAATGATCTGGAAACCAAGACTGTGCTTTTATTGACATCTTCACCTTCTAAATTCCCTCTGTGAACACCTATGAATAGGAGGGAAGATAAGGGCCTAAAATGGTCAGAGGGAACCTCAAGGCCAAGGCCAAGTGGTATCCCAGACTGTCTGGCTCCAGGGAGGAAGGTCTTCCTTCAGTCATTCATTTCTGGCCCCCTTTCCTCTGCACTACCCTCAGAAATAGTAGCAGATACCTATTGCAAGGTTGCGCTGTGCTGGTCATGTTCACAGACAAGCCAAACATTTTTGCTCCTTTCTAGGCATTTCTTATCCATATAGTTTTTCAACCCTGGTCAAGGTTTTCTCCTGGCAAAATTTGAGAAGTTGGTGGCATTTGTATTTGAGATCATGCACCTTTGCTGTCCCTTAGTTTAATGTTCCCCTTTTCTCCTCCCTGTCCTTCTGTCAAGGAGGAGTTACTTGATGAACTTAACTAGCTCGCATAAGGGGTTTTGGCCTGGGTTCCCTGAAAGACGACCCCAAGAAAAGAATTGGCCGCAAAAGGGAGCAAGTGAGAAAATTGAGGCAGAGAAGGGGAAAAAGTCAAAGAGTTATGTGTTAATCAAGAGGGCTGTCAGTATGAACTGCTGAGGCTTCATCCACTGGGAACCCTTGGAAGAACCATGTAGAATGTACCTCAGCCCTGCTCCAGCAAGCAGCTGGGAAACTGGGACATAGATACATGTATCTGTATGTTTATGTATGCATCTATATGAGTACGTGTGTGTGTGTGTGTGTATTCTTCCCCCATCCATCAATCCCTGTCCATCCTTGAGTGATGACACTTTGGGGCTGCCCTGTTTGTGGACTGAATAGTGCCTGGAGAAATTCCATAGGTGGAGAAGCAGGAAGATGTAGGCACTCAAAGTGGGCGCTGTCACACACCTGTGTGAGTGTTTAAGGCCTGTCCACTGCAGCTGCAGAACCCAGAGGTTGCCCGAGGGGATATAGGGTGGCATCCAGAGCATATGCTCTTGCTGCCCATTCAAAGAGTAGATCATTCATTCAACATTTGTGGAGCACCTACTATGTGCCAGGTGAGTTAGAAGAAGCAGAGTGACAACAGAATTCAGGACTAGAGTGAGCCAGAGAGCAGATGGTCCACTGCCCAGAAAGAAGACATCCCTTATAGGGCCAGGGGATGGAAGCCATGGGCTGGGCAGGACACTCCCATCCCATCCCACATGGCAGCTAGAGTCCTGGAAGTTTCAGTCGACATGACCCCACCCCTCTCCTGAGACATAGTTTTATCCTCCCAACCCCACCCAGCAGTGCACACCCCAATACCTGCTCTTCCAGCTCTCGTTAGTTGCCTGTTTCTCAGTACACCCACTATTTTATTTTATCCCAGCTCCCAGCATGCATTTGTCCCGCACAGCTTTGCTGCCCTTCACCCTGCTCCTCAGTGTAGAGTACTGTGTTCCCGTTATCATTGTTCAGTTCCCCAGCCACACAGCTAATCCTGTGAGGGCCAATTTAGGCAATACAAGAGTCTGGAGCTTTTATGACCTAAGCAGTTGGGGCTCTCTTTATGCTACCAATGGTGAATGATAGAATAAGTAAGCAGAGGGCCGGGCGCTGTGACTCACGCCTGTAATCCCAGCACTTTGGGAGGCCAGGGTGGGTGGATCACGAGGTCAGGAGATCGAGACAATCCTGGCTAACATGGTGAAACCCCATCTCTACTAAAAATACAAAAACATAAAAAATTAGCCAGGCATGGTGGTGTGCACCTGTAGCACCTGTAGTCCCAGCTGCTGGGGAGGCTGAGGCAGCAGAATGGTGTGAACCCGGGAGGCGGACCTTGTAGTGAGCCAAGATCGCACCACTGCATTCCAGCCTGGGTGACAGAGCAAGACTCCGTCTCAAAAAAAAAAAAAAAAAGAAAAAGAATAAGCAGAGTCTCAATTAAAATACTCATTGATCATGTCTGATGTCACAGAGTTTAGTCTTAAATTCAGTAGACCCATAAATTGAAAATACTGGATCTCAGTAGCCAGAGGGTCATTCTATCTTAGAGCCCCTGTACACTGTCCCCCTAATACAGACCAGGCCCCATCTGAACGTTCCATGCCCCCTCAGCTGCGAATTCCCATGTTTTCTGGGCCAGTTATCTGACCTCTTCCTGCGAGGGCAGTGCGGCAGGGACATGGGCTGCCAGGGGGAAGGACGGACTCTGCCACAGCCTTGTCCTGACCATCTCTCTCAAGTCTTTCTCTGCATCCCAGCACAGAGAGCCAGAGCAGAGGTCCGCAGAGTGCCACCCCTCCGGCAGCTGTGTGGACCAAACAAGCATTTCACCTGCAGGTGCCAGCTCAGAGTGCCAGGGCATGAGTGTCCCCCAGGTGGTGGGGTGACTGCCTTTCTTAGGTGGCTTGTGTTCCGTGTAGAAGTTCAGGCTCTCTCATTCCTGTTTCGATTCCTTTTCCCCCTCTGTCTCACCTGGTCTTCGATAGCAAAGGTTAGTGTTATAATTAAACAATCAATTTAGCAAATTTTCTTTGGGGATTTCCTTTCCTTTTGTTTTGCCAACTGTGATTCCTCCGGTCTCCAGAGAGATCCCCTGTGAAGTGCATCTGAGGTGTTTTCACTTTCCCTCATCCACAGTTGTTGTTGTTTTCAGGGACTAACAAATGACAAATAAGACACAGCATGTTCGTGGTTTATATAAGCAGGAAGGAATATATCTGCTTCTCTCTGCAGGAAGAGAGGAGGAGGAAAAGAGGAGGAGGCACAGCTGATGGCTGCTACCCAAGGCCTTGCTCCGAAACATCACGGGTGATTGGGAGTCTAAGAATATTAATTGGAGACACTGGGAACAGGGGTAATTTCACGTACCCAGTAGGGACATGCTGTGCTAAGAGCATATGAGAAAATAGCGTGTGAGAAAAATTTACCTGATGGTGCTCTAGGTCTTATTTTCTTCCATGTTTTGTTTCTTATGCAAAACATGTATGTGGTAAGAGAAGGGGATGGGGAAGGAGAGTTCATGGAGGAGAGAAGAGGAGGAGAAATAAACTTTGAAAATTCTAGTTGCCATGACAACATAATGAGCTCCAAAAGTGGCATCTCTGAACCAGTTTTGCATGGGAAGGCAGAGAAGCTCAAAAGGGAAAGAATTAAAATAATAAAAATAATAAAACAGTGATCATGAAGCAAATGATACATCTGAAGAGGCTGTGAGCCCTTCTTGTCACCCTCTGGGTGTTGGGAGTGTCAAAGCTGCTTGCTCCTGGCTGACCTTGGCAGAGCCTGTGGGATTGCTGTCGGGTTGGAATGCCTTTGCAGCCTCCTGGGCTCTGGACAATGTGCAGCTAAGGGATTCTGACAAAAGAGACCTCATGCATTGTGTGTGAAGTGCATTGTGCTTGAGAACCCATTGCAAGCCAGGCTGTCTTCCTGCTCTGTTTCTCCTCCCTCCTACTCGCCCTTTCTTATAGCTCAGCTTTACTCTTTTCAATGAATTTCACTGTAGCCCAAGTGACAGTATGTGCTGTATCACTCTTACCACCACGGTATAGAATGTAAAATCCCCATTATTGGTCACTCATTAGAACTATAAGGCTCTTCTCCCCAGCAAAGTGTCCCAGAGCTGTACGAGGCTTATACAAAAGAAGGAAGCATTGAGAAGTGCAAAATGTGAAAACCGAGAAGGATTTGTAGGTAATGTTTTCGCCCACCATACTCAAATTGGAAATGCACCCAGAGCATCTTAGAATTATTTATTATTAAAAATGTATTTTAATGAAGATATCCCTTGGTACCCCTTGTCCTGGGTCAAGTCATGTTCATGTTTTCCTCATTAGAATGGCCGGGACATTGCACTACATATGTTTCCATAATATAATCAGTGTTTAACAGCATCTGAGCCAGTCCATCAGTTAAGGCGCTTTTTCTGAGAACTAGCTGAATGTGGGGATCCTGCTGCCCCCTTGTGCTTGTTTGATACTGTTGCCCATGAGACTATCTAGGGTATACATTACGATGTCTGTACCACCAAGCTCTGTGTCTGGCTCACAGTAATTAATATATGTTGAATGAATGAGTGCTTAGTTCCAGCTGAAGCATGAAGCTCTCCTTAGTATATATGTGCTCCGGCTAGCTCCAACGAATAGCTGTTTGGCAATAATCCACGTCAAGTCGAATGGATGAAGTATGAGTGAACTAATATCCCCTAGGGAGTACAGCAATTCTCAGTGAAATAAGCAAATCATCGAGTGAGTTCTGTGTATCAGCAAAGATTAAATCCATTAAGTTTCTAGCTTCTTTCAGATATTAACCACTTAAGTAGTTAATATTTGCATAAAGCTTCCTATAGTTTAGAACCATTAGTGAGAGAGGGGAACCTCCTTTTCTCTGGCGTTATGCTTCCTGGTGGAAGAACTTCCTCCAGAAAACACTTTGTAGGCCTTTATCTTCATCCTTTGCTCATTCCTCCTAAATTGTAATTGATGACTTTAGAAGAACTGGCTGTGCTCCTCTCAGCCTCTTCCTCCTCTTGAGAACTGGCCTGCCCTCCAGGAACATGTCTCCTCTACTCCCTTTTGCTTGTAGCTTCTGGGACAGTGCCCTGTAATAGGGTAGGCCTGGGCTTCGGTGGTTGTTTCTATGACTGGATGGTTCCAAATTCTGGGGTACACACTAAGGATAGATCTAAAAGATAGATGATAGATCTAAAGTCATGTTCTCTAGCTTGCTTTATCAGAAATGAAACTGATTATTTTTTGTCTTCATTTATCTAACTCCAGTATATCCTGTGTCTCAGCTGGTTCCATAATCAGGAGGGGAATAAAAGGACAATATTGATGCCCACAGCACTGCTATACTTGATTAGCAAGTCTTTTCCCCCTTTAAACATGTAATTTTAAATGATGCAATACAATCTCAGATGTGATTTTTGTCACCTTCAAGGCATCCAGAAATTCTAGCACCTTATTTATATCGCAGGTCAGTTGGAAAAGATAGTCACAAAACACAAATTATGTTCATAGCACACTTGGCTAGTGTGCAATCTTCTGATCACCAAACACAGGAGAATTCAAAAGAAGTATGAAACCTGGTCCTTTCTTTTGGGGGCTTATTTCCTCCACAGAAAGCTAAAACCTGCCACATCTTTTCATATGGATGATCCCTGAAATAGACATTCTGGACTGGAGATACCACTGTGACTTCCATCACGTAAGAACAGTTTTGTAGAAGAGGTGAGATTTGAACAGGGCTTTGAAAGGTAGGTGGAACTTATATAAGCCCAGGGGTGTCGTGGAGGGGATTTTGGGGAAGAAGTTTTGGGAAGAACTTCCTAAATCCTTAGGAAGATCCCCAGCTTTGAGACAGGCCCTAATTTATTTGTGGGATAAAAAGGATATTGCATATGAGAGTGGCGAGAGCATCATTGGTTTAGTTAGGTCTGGTTAGATCATGGAGTGCCTCACAGCAGAGGGAATGAAGCTTTATCCTGCAGATAGGAGAGTTACTGTGGGTGCTGGATGGAGGGGGCAGGATGACCATGCGGGACATGGTATTTGGGGAAGATTAGTTTGCAGGCCTGTTCTGTGGGTGAGGACACTTGCTTGTCTGGGTTCTCTGCTGCCTCTTCAACTTGAATCTTCTAGGAACTCTGAGTGGTACCAGCATGAGGACTATAGTGGTGCCCCTCTGCCAACCACTCTGAACTGTGGCAGTCTTGCCCAGCACAGAAGTTAGGATAGGCTGTCTCTAAAAGAGGACTGAGAGAGTATTTGTTCTACCCAGACCATGGCTTTGAGATTGGATATCAGGATGCATGTTATTTTTTTTTAAAGAGCTTTTTTGTTGTTATCTTCTAGACAAATGAGAAATCAGAAGCAAAGTCATGATTCACCTGAAAAGGCATCACTGTCTGGGAGCAGTAGCAATGGGCTATATATAATAACAATAATGGTAATAAAAACAGGTACTGTTTATAAAGTGTTAGCTGCCTGTTAGGACTTTTCTTATTGCATCGCTGCGTATCTAACTATCTAACATGTATGTATCTAACAAGGACATACTGAACTAACAAGGACACACTGAATACTGGTATTAGGATTTTAAAAGGCTGACAGACATACAAAAACAACCCTGATTTGAAGGTTTTGGAAGGACCTCTTAGGAAAAAGAGGGAGGCAATTTAGCATTGTTTTGGATTACAGGACTCAAATCCTAATTCTTCATTTAACTAGCTGTGTCACCTTGGGCACATGTTCTAACCTTTCTCAGCCTTACTTTCTCCATCTGGAAAGTGAGGATCATATTTCATGGAGTTTTTGTTGATTAAATGATGTAATGAATACAAAGAACTTAGCACAGTGCCTGGCACATAAGAGATGTCGAATAACACATAACTATTATTATTAAGAACCTCTTAAACTAGCCTCTTGTGAAACATGAATTTTCTATTACTCATTTTTATCTTTGAGTTAAGGCTTTTTAAGAGCCTCTGGATAACTACAAATATGATATCTGGTGAAAAGTTCCACAGTTTCTCCCTCGTGCTCTTTCATACCTTTGCATGACTCACTTATTGGCACCTAAGGATGACAGAGTCACAGGAGAGAGGTAATCAGGCAGGATAGAGTCATTTTAATAGATAGGGAGTAGAGTTGTAAACGATGAAGAAATCTGGAAAAGAATAGCCAGAAAGTTAACAAAATGTATTGGATAACTACAATGTGCTAGGAAAATGTTTGTGTATATCTCTTCCTTACAACAATTCAGTAAGACAGGCTGTGTTTCTCCATATTACCCGTGGTGGATTGTGGACTACAGGAGCCTTGCATACTTGACCAAGGATCCCCAGTTAGTAAGTTGGGGACTAGGATTTTTCACTTGGGTCTCTCTTAATCCAAAGCTCATGTGCTTTGTCCTACACTCTGCTGCCCCTTGGAAAATGCACAGAGCAACAGTGCCTATTAGAAGAAGGCAAACTTGGGCCAGGGCTCCTGGGCGGCCAGGGCTCCTGGGCATCCAGGGGGCAGATAAGGACATAATGCCAGGGAGCTCCGTGTAAACACATGAAAGAGGGAAACGGGTGACAAGGTACCCTTTCACAAATGGTTACTTCCAGTGTCCTTAGAGCTGGCTTGGTCTCAGGAGGACAGAGAGGCCACACTCACAAGGCACATTATCCATCAGGATGGCACTGCAGGGATGGGATTCTGAGATCTTTGTCCTCTTCCTATCAGTGGCTAGGCTAAGAGCAGGCCAGGCTGGATAGTGGCCTGGGAACATAGGGCAGGCAGGCAACCTGTTACTTGCCATAGAAGTATGCAGAATTGGCAAATCCATGTTCAGAAGGGCATCAAAGTCTGGGTGAGGCTGATCTTCTAAAGTTGGGTCCACGTGTAATTCCAGTGCTTTGGGAGGCTGAGGTCGGAGAATTACTTGAGCAGCCTGGGCAACATTGTGGAACCTCGTTTTGACAAGAAACTTTAAAAATAAAAACTATTAGCAGAGCATGGTGGTGTGTACCTATAGTCCTAGCTACTCGGGAGGCTGAGACAGGCAGGTTGCTTGAGCCCAGGAGTTCAAGGCTGCAGTGGTTGCATCACTGAACTCCAGCCTGCATGACAGAGTGATACCTTGTCTCAAGAACAAAAAAACAAAAAAGAGTCCCCAATCTCAGCAACTAGACAGAGAGCAAGAGTCAAGACCCAGGAGAAACCAGTGGGTGGAAGGGAAGCAGTGAATGAGAGGATTCAAAATGGGCATTTGGGAGATGTCCCTAGAGGTATTCCCTGGGCAGAGAATGGGCTGTTAGTGTGGTTCCTATGTCCTTCTTGTGACAGTGGCTAGGCACTTTCAAGGAGCCAGGTCTGACGTGCTATGATGCATGAGCCTCCAACCATCAGGGTGAAGGATGTGTTCTGGGATGAGAACACAAGCCAATGATGTGACAACCACATGGGCCTGAGTGAGTGAAAACTGCCACAGTGAGCAGCGTGTAGGCTGCCAACCCACAGGGCCGGGAAAGTCAAGAACTGTGTGTTCCGCCCGCACATGTTCTCTCATGCACATGCCGACCAGCCCAGCCCACCCTGCTTCTCACACGCCCTGCCTCCGGAAACAAAGAGCCAAAAAGGGAAAACCTCCCGAGAGTGCTTTTTACATCTTGCCAGACATCAGTCCACGCAGCAGCACACTTCACCACACCCCATCCCTGTCCTCAGTTATCCTCCGTGTTCCCAGCCAGTGGTCTCTCAGCCCTTGAAGCTCTTTCACCTCCTTGGGGTGCTTGAAAATGTTGGCCAGCTCCTTGAGACCTTCCTTCTCCCCTAGATTTCTCATTTCTCACTTCCTGTGTGTCTGACCACTCCCTCCCAGCACCAGTAGGAGAAATCTTTAGCTCTGTTGCCATAGGTGCTAGGTCAGAGTTGCTTCCCGAGTGTCACATGGGGACTCAGGCTGAGGGACACTTTACCGTCTTCTGATGCCACCTTTTCAACAAGCAACGTTACAGTCGCCCTGGTAGAAGGGAAAGGCTGTAGAGGGAGCAGTGTCAATTAAATGCTTTAGGGCGGAAGTGCTGCATGACAGTTCTACTCACATTTTATTAGGGAATGAGTCACGTGGCCATGCCTCCCCTCAAGGGGGAAGAAGAACAGTTGAGGAGAACTGGATGTGTTCTTTTTCTCTGGGTTCTGGGTGGTTCTCCACAGGGAGCTGTTCCGAGTGTGATTGCCAACCACAGCTCTAAGCCTTCTGTGTCCTTGTGACCCTCAGATCCATGTCCCCAACTTCTGCCTCTCCTGTGCTACAAAGCCATATTTTCAACTGTGGCAGATTCGAATGAAGTACTTCAAGCTTAGCATCCCACAAACCAAATTAATTTCCCCTACCAAAAACCCACTTAGCCATCTTGGGGGGGTCTTTGGAATTCCTGGAACATCCTTATCTGGTCTGCAAATTCCCTTTTATTCTGTGAAATGTCTGTTGCTCTCCCCATCCTCCTGTTTATTTCCAGTATCCTTGATCCTGTCACACCCAGGTTTCTGCCATAGCCTACCAAATGGTGTCCCTTCCTCCTCTTTAGTTTTTGGCAAAAACATAGCTATTTTTCTAAAAATAGACCTAATCATGTTACTCCCTTATGTAAAAACCTTAGACAATTTCCTACAACCCACAGAATGAAGTAAATCACATCAAGTCATTGGGGGAATGGGGTTGTATTTGAATAGAACCAGACAAGGATCTGAGTGCTGGTCTACCACCTACCAGCTGTGAGTAAGTTATTTAACTTCATTGACTCTGTTTTTCAATCTATAAAAGGAAGATAATGATACCTACCTCACAGGGTTGCTTTATTTTTTGCTGTGTTCTGTGCCTATCATCTTGTTGGCTGGAGGCTTTGGGCAAGTCATTTTCTTCCTCTAGAACCAGGGATGGGGAAGCAGCTTCTCTCTGACCTCATCACTTCCTACTCTCTTGCCTACTTCTCTTCAGCCACACTTTCTGTAACTGTGGAAGGGGAAAGAGAGCTCTGGAGGTCCTTACCCTGGCAATGAAATATTTGCCCTTAAACGTATTTGCCAAAACTGGCCATGTGGCCACATCCAGTGTTGGAGGCCAAGAAGGCAGGGAGCCAAAAGTATTATGTGAACAGCATTAATGACTATCCCATTAATGATGACCCCATAGTGGGTAATAGACCCTTGCCCTTTGGAGCGCCTCTTGCCTGGTCAAGGTCTGACACTGAGACCCCATGTGACCATAGTTCAGTTGACCTTGTCAGGTTTTTCTTAGCTTCCTTCCAAAGAGGATGGGATACACAATACTTTTAAGTACATCTAGGACTTGAAGACAAAAACTGACCCTCCAAGATGCTCTAACTAGAAGGAATGCTATCTTCTTGTCAGTTTTGCTTATCACAGGTGAAGAAACTGGAAGACCAAGAAGGGTGATACATTCCCGCCCAGCTGGTTACTGGCATCTCAGACTCAGTATGGTCACCTCTGAACTCTCACTGTCCCTCCCAGCAGATCCCACCCTCCAGCCTATATTTCCTCAATGGCTGGTTGTATTAGTCCGTTCTCAGAATTGCTATAAAGAATACCCGCGACTGGGTAATTTATGCAGAAGAGAGGTTTAATTCGCATATGGTTCTGCAGACTGTGCAGTAAGCATGATTCTGGTATCTGCTTAACTTCTGGGGAGGCCTCAGGAAACCTACAATTATGGCAGAAGGTAAAGCAGGAACTGGCACGTCTTACACGGCGGGAGCAGGAGCAAGAGAGTGAGCGAGGCAGGAGGTGCTACACACTTTTAAACAACCAGATCTCATGAGAACTTACTATCACAAGAGCAGCAGCAAGGGGATGCTGCTAAATCATTCATGAGAAACACCTCTGTGATCCAGTCACCTTCCACCAGGCCCCACCTCCGGTGTTGGGGATTACAACTTGACATGAGATTTGGGCAGGAACACAGATCCAAACCGTATCACTGGTGTTGCCGTTGATCTCTACTTATCCTTTAACATGCAGTGTCCTCTTCCCTGAGTACCTTCCCCAGTTCCTTCCATAGAATTGGAGCGCCTCCCCTCCCTATGTCATCCATGTCCCATTTATGGCATATGCCATTTTATATTGGTTTACTTATCTGGCTCCTTGGTAGATAAGATTGACTTGAGTACAGCAAGGGCATCTTATGCATCTTTGCATTTTCCAATCTAGCAAGTGGCACTTTATGCAATAGCACTGGATAGAATTCTGTGTCTGAATTATTGGGGGGAAAAAAAACAGTTCCCACAGCTACACAAACAGGCAATGAAAGAGTTGGTACCAAAACCTGGAATTTCTGATTTTTGTTCTCAGTCACTTACTACTGAATCGTATTTAGCTTGCAGTTTTTCAGTCTCCTGCAGCATTGTGTTCCATGCTCTTATGCTTGGGTTTAAGAGACTTTTTTTTAAATCAGATTTTATTTCTTTCTTCCAACTTTTATTTTAGGTTCAAGAAGGTATGTGTGCAAGTTTGTTACATAGGTAAATTGCATGTCACTGAGGTTTGGTGTACACATTATTTCATCATCCAGATAGTGAGCATAGTACCCAATAGGCAGTTTATCATTCCTCACTCTCCTCCAATCCTTCATCCTCAAATTTGCCCTGGTATCTATTGTTACCCTTGTTCCGTCCTTGTGTACTCAGTTTAGCTCCTGTGCAGTATTTGGTTTTCTGTTTCTGCATGAAGTTGCTTAGGATAGTGTCCCCAACTGCAACATGTTGCTGCAAAGGATGTGATTTCATTCTTTTTTGTCTGCATATTATTCCATCATGTATATGCACCACAATTTCTTTATGCAGTCCACTGTTGATGGGCATCTAGGTTGATTTCATGTCTTTACTATTGTGAATAGTGCTGCAGTGAACATACGCATGCATGTGTTTTTATCATAGAGCAATTTATATTCCTTTGGGTATATACCCAGATTGCTTCTTCAGGCCAGGTTCTAGAGGAAGTATGACAATGACTTGCCCAGATTTGCTAGGTCAAATGGTAGTTCTGTTTTAAATTCTTTGAGAAATCTCCAAACTGCTTTCCACAGTGGCTGAACTGATTTACATTCTCATCAACAGTGTATAAACATTCCCTTTTCTCTGCAACTTTGTCAAATATTTTATTTTCTGACTTTTAATAATGGCTGTTATGACTGGTATGAGATGATATCTCATTGTGGTTTTGATTTGCATTTCTCCAATGATTAGTGATGTTGAACATTTTTTCATATGCTTTGTTGGCCATATGTATCTTCTTTTGAGGAGTGCTTGTTCATGTCTTTTGCCCATTTTTAAAGGGGTTGTTTGGTTTTTGCTGTTGATTTAAGTTTCTTATAGATTCTGGATATTAGATCTTTGTTGGATGCATAGATTGCAAATATTTTCTCCCACTCTGTAGTTTGTCTGTTTACTCTTTTGTTTATTTTGCTGTGCAGAATCTCTTTATTTTAATTAGGTCCTACTTGTCAATTTTTGTTTTTGTTGCAATTGCTTTTGGAGTCTTCATCATGAAATCTTTGCCAAGGCCAATGTCCAGAATGGTATTTCCTAGGTTTTCTCCTAGGGTTTTCATAGTTTTAAGTTTTTAATTTAAGTCTTTAATCCATTTTGAGTTGTTTTTTTATGTATGGTGAAAGGAAGGGGTCCAGTTTCAATCTTTTGCATATGGCTAGCCAGCTATCCCAGCACCATTTATTGAATAGGGAGTCTTTCCCTATTGCTTTTTATTGTCAACTTTCTCTCTTGTCTTCATTTGGTTTGCTAATTTACTTTGTTTCATGTTTGGTGATAATGCCATATTCTCATTCAAGATGGATGTTCTTCTATTTAAAGGATTTTTAAAATCTTTTCTTTTTTTTTTTTGCCTTGTTAGTGTCATGCTGCAGAAAATAAACAGGGTAATTCTGATTTGTGATTTGACAGCCTTTGAATTAAAGGAGTACATATGGCTTTGGGAGGCTTAATGTATTGTAAAGACTGAGTTACTCTTGAGATTCTCTGTAAGTTTTTCAAACTGTAAAGTGCCAGACATTTGAAAGTATTATATGTTGTTTAACATTCAGCATCATGTCTGCTGCATAGTATATGCTAATTAGGAGAATTTGATGAATAAATGGAGAATTTTTCCTCCCAGGAGCATGCTTACTAAGGAAACATTTTTTTTTCTTTTTTTTTTTTGCCTGGCCTAGGTAGCACATAGCCCACCTTTAACTTTTTAAATGATTTTTATATGTGTTATTTCACATCCTCATAACAAGCTGTTGTGCAACCATATATTATACCTCTCAAGTCAAGTATTAGGTTATGAACTCCTTGTACAAGTGTTGAGGGAACTGAGCTGCAATGTGAATAACCCAGTGTGGTCTATCTTCTGCCAGTAACAGGTTCATTGCACCATCTTCCTTACTGGATGGAGGTCAGTCACCTTACCCCACTGACTTGGCCCCTCTTGGAGTATGATTTTTACTTTTGGAAGGGTCTCAGAACTTTCTCAATAATATTTCAAATTGCCATGTTTTGGTCAGGTGTTTTCAGTTGTGCAAATCTTAAGCAAATCCATTTCTAGAAGATGTTCTCAGTCCTGGTCTCACCTATTCAATAAATATAAAGTTTCTACTATGAGTTAAATGCTCTGTTAATTTTGGTGGGGAAAGCACAAACAGACCTATTGTTAAGGGACACTCTCAAACTTTGAAAGACCTTTTGGAATACTTCACCTGTATCTCATAGTTTTATTATTTCTGGTTTCTCAATACTTACTCATTTGTACCCCACTTGTTTCCTGCGTTGTATATAAAATGACCCTGTCCTTTATACTTTTTATCTCCTACATCCTAGTTCTCTAAGTTTTACTTCCTGAAAGCAATCAAATGTAACTAACATTGGGTTTCATTTGAGTTAGACTGTAGAGTGCTTAGGCTAGAAATGCTGTGAGGGAGCACTTTGCAGTTAAAATGAAGCTATTCCCTAACCCCCACTCCCTGCCTCCCCAAGGTAGTCTTGACCAAGACCTAGAAACAGTGAGGGGTAAAGATTAGGGCCAGAATCCAGGTCCCTGACTCCTAGTCAGTACCCTTTGTCTACCTATCCTTGTCCGGTGAACCTTTTAATATTTTATTTCCATCCTTGTTATGCCTTTCTCTTTATTTGGTGCTAAGCTGTTGTCTTCATTCCTCATTAGATCCAATCACAGAGACTTGGAGGCCAGTAAGAACCAAGTTTGTTTGTTTGTTTTTGAGATGGAGTTTCCCTCCTGTGGCCCAGACTGGAGTGCAATGGCACGATCTTGGCTCACCACAACCTCTGCCTCCTGGTTCAAGCGATTCTCCTGCCTCAGCCTCCCAAGTAGCTGGGATTACAGGCATGCACCACCACGCCCGTCTAATTTTGTGTTTTTAGTAGAGATGGGGTTTCTCCATGTTGGTCAGGCTGGTCTCGAACTCCCGACCTCAGGTCATTTGCCTGCTGCAGCCTCCTAAAGTGCAGGGATTACAGTCGTGAGCCACTGCGCCCAGCCGGAACTAAGTTTTCTAAGGGATGGCTTCACGTCTGTGAGTTTTGGCCTTTCAGACTGACTTGCTATGGCTGGTAGCAAGATGAAGAGGCTCTTTTAATCTTCATGGATATTCAGATAATGCAGCTTGGATCATTGATAGTAGGAATTACAAGGCCCTCCTAATCCAGTGAGGACATGGTGTTCAGAGGCCAAGACAAGGTGGCGATGCTTGCAACACCTTCATGTGAAGTTTCCCTGCATGGAAGTGTTTGGAAAACAGACTTGTGAGTGAGGGGCAAAGACAGTTCTAAAAAGACTACACTGACCTTTTGGATTTTTCTGTAGCTCACCTCAAAGACAGGCAGAGATCCTGGGTGACATGTGGTGCTAATTTTTATTGTATTCCTACTGGCACTGTAGATATTGTCTTTGTTATGTTCTTGGCAAGAGAAATGTGATTGATGTGATTGGGAACATGAGACTGGCGTGGTGGGGGTGGTTCTCAGGCTCCCCATAATTCACAGATTTCAAGAGAGGAGCACAGAAGGACTTCCTCTGAAGGGAGGAGTGAACCATCTAACCTCCAGTGGCAGATGGGAGCCGAGACCCTGGAGTCATTGGGGCAGCAGGTGCCTGAGCAAGGGAATAACAGCAGTTTCCCACCAAAGGTCTTCTGTTGGGATTTTCATGTTTTCTGTCCTGCCTTTTAATGTTTTTTAATGAACAATAGGATCTATGACTCTTTATGCTTTGGGGAGTCACTCAGGACAAGATTCATACCCCCACTTGGAGTTGGGATTATTATTTACTGATTTAGACAGCTTGGGGGGCTGTCACCACAGTTCTTCTGTCTTGTCCAGTTCACCCTTCAGCTGGCTAAGTGTGGCCATCTGAGAAGGTGTTACACGCACAGCTCAGGAAGAAGACATGCTTAAGTTTCTAACTAAGTGAATGCAAGGCAGCTGGGTCTGAGAGCCCCAGTGGCTCACCTCTGCACATGGTGTGGGAAAAATAAAGATGGCTTCTGAGTGATTTTATGACTTTTGAAAGAAGGGGCAATGGGACAAATAAAAGGATGCAGCCAATGGACACGCAGTTCTTTGGACTGAAAGAAAAATTATAACCTGTTTGCTTTTAGGGTCTTTGTATTCATCTACAGTAGTATATGGTTTGTTACAGATTCCAGGGCATTTTCCATATATCTGTTTTATTTTTTCCTACTATAACTTTAAGAGAAATTATGTCCCCCATTATTTAAATTAATAAACAAAGGCTTATTGATTATTTACCTAGAATCACATAGTCAGAATATGCCAGAGTCAGAACTTGAAACCAGCTTTATTCCTTCTGGCTCAGTGCTTTTTCTCTTATTATTCAATATAACTCAATTCCCTCATAACCATGAAGCATTGTTTTTTCGTGACTTATGGTTCATTGACTGACAAACATCGTTTTGTCCGAAATATTTCATATACACAAAAGAATATATATATCTCATATGGTTTGTTCCATATATGTGGGACAAATGAAAACGAAATGAGTATCTGGGCACTAACAACGAAGCTTAAGTGATAGAACATTACTGATGCCAGGGAAACCCAATTGCCTTTCCTGCATCTCTCACCCTCCCACTCAAGGGTAGTATTTATTATCCCTTTGCTTATCATTTAGTTGTACCTCCTGTGTATATTTCCCTATGCAATATATCACCAAATGTTATATGAATTATAAAATAGTGTATGTTTTTATAGAGGTTGGTTCATTCACTTCACTTTCGCTGCTGTGTAGAATTCTACTCAGCAGAAGTGTAAGTGTATTGCACGTTATTTATCCCCTCTCCACTTCTAGAATTTTGCTAATGCAAGTGACACTGCTATGAAAATTCTGGAAATTTTCTGGGGCTATAGGACATTTTCATGCTTAACTCTACAAGATAATGCCCAATTCCTCTTTTCCCCTATCCTTTTTAAGTTATAATTGACAAAATTTATACATATTTACAAGGTACAAAGTGATGTTTTGATATATGTGTATATTGTGAAATGATTAAATCAAGCTAATTAGTCTATCACCTCAAATACTTATCATGTATTTGTGGTAAGAACATTTGCTATCTACTCTCAGTAATTGTCAAGTATTCAATACAATATTATTAATTAGTCACCATGCTATATAATAGACCTCTAGAATTTATCCTGTTTAACTGCAAGTTTTACTATTTGGCTAACATCTCTCCATTTCCCCTGCCCACTCCAGCACCTGGTAACCAGCAGGTGCTGCTGGTCTACTCCTTGCTTCTATGAGTTCTACTTTTTTAGATTCCACATATAAATGACATAATGCAATATTTGTCTTCTTGTGCTTAGCTTATTCTATTTAGCATAATATCTTTGAAGTTCACTTATGTTGTCATGAATGAGAGAATTTTGATTTTTTAAAATTATACTTTAAGTTCTGAGATACATATGCAGAACGTGTAGGTTTGTTACATAGGTATACACATGACATGGTGGTTTGCTGCACCCATCAACCCGTCATCTACATTAGGTATTTCTCCTAAAGCTATCCCTCCCCTCCCTCTCCTCCCACTCCTTTGACAGGCCCTGGTGTGTGATGTCCCCCCGCCCCCCCGTGTTCATATGTTCTCATTTTTCAACTCCTACTTATGAGTGAGAACATGCAGTGCTTGGTTTTCTGTTCTTGCGTTAGTTTGCTGAGAATGATGGTTTCCAGCTTCATCCATGTCCCTACAGAGGACATGAACTCATCCTTTTTTATGGCTACACAGTATTCCATGGTGTATATGTGCCACATTTTCTTTATCCATTCTGTCATTGATGAGCATTTGGGTTGGTTCCAAGTCTTTGCTATTGTGAATAGTGCCGCAGTAAACATACGTGTGCATATGTCTTTATAGTAGAATGATTTATAATCCTTTGGGTATATACCCAGTAATGGGATTGCTGGGTCAAATGGTATTTCTGGTTCTAAATCCTTGAGGAGTTGCCACACTGTCTTCCACAAGAGTTGAACTAATTGACAGTTCCACCAACAGTGTAAAAGCATTCCTGTTCCTCCACATCCTCTCCAGCATCTGCTGTTTCCTGACTTTTTAATGATTGCCATTCTAACTGGCGTGAGATGGTATCTAATTGTGGTTTTGATTTGCATTTCTCTAATGACTAGTGATGATGAACTTTTTTCCATATGTTTCTTGGTCATATAAATGTCTTCTTTTGAGAAGTGTCTGTTCATATCCTTTGCCCACTTTCTGATTTTTTTTTTCTTGTAAATGTGTTTAAGTTCCTTGTAGATTCTGGATATTAGCCCTTTGTCAGATGGAGAGATTGCCAAAAGTTTCTCCCATTCTGTAGGTTGCCTGTTCACTAGCTATTGATGCAGTGTATCTTAAAATAATAAGGGCTATTTATGCTATTTATGACAAACCTGCAGCCAATATCATACTGAATGGGCAAAAACTGGAAGCATTCCCTTTGGAAACTGGCACAAGACAAGGATGCCCTCTCTTACCACTCCCATTCAACATAGTATTGGAAATTCTGGCCAGGGCAGTCAGACAACAGAAATAAACGTATTCAAATAGGAAGAGAGGAAGTTAAATTATCTCTGTTTGCAGATGACATGATTGTATATTTAGAAATCCCCATCATCTCAGCCCAAAATCTTCTTAGGCTGATAAGCAACTTCAGCAAAGTCTCAGGATACAAAATCAATGTGCAAAAATCACAAGTATTCCTATACACCAATAATGGGTATACAGAGAGCCAATACATGAATGAACTCCCATTCACAATTACTACAAAAATAACAAAATACCTAGGAATACAACTTACAAGGGATGTGAAGGACCTCTTCAAGGAGAACTACAAACCACTGCTCTAGGAAATAAGAGACGAAACAAACAAATGGAAAAATATTCCGTGCTCATAGATAGGAAGAATCAATATTGTGAAAATGGCCATACTTCCAAGGTAATTTATAGATTCAATGCTATCTCCATCAAGCTAACATTGACTTTCTTTACAGAATTAGAAAAATCTACTTTACATTTCATATGGAACCAAAAAAAGAGCTCTTATAGCCAAGAGAATCTTACACAAAAAGAGCAAAGCTGGAGGCATCATGCTACCTGACTTCAAACTATACTACGAGGCTACAGTAACCAAAACAACATGGTTATGGTACCAAAACAGCTATATAGACCAATGGAACAGAACAGAGGCCTGAGAAATAATGCCACACATCTACAACCATCTGATCTTTGAAAAACCTGACAAAAACAAGCAATGGGGAAAGAATTCCTTATTTAATAAATGGTGTTGGGAAAACTGGCTAGCCATATGCAGAAAACTGAAACTGGACCCCTTCCTTACACCTTATGCAAAAATTAACTCAAGATGGATGAAAGACTTAAACCTAAGACCCAAAACCATAAAAACGCTGTAAGAAAACCTAAGCAATACCATTCAGGACATAGGCATGAGCAAAGACTTCATGACTAAAACACCAAAAGCAATGGTAACAAAAGTCAAAATTGACAAATGGGATCTAATTAAACTAAAGAGCTTCTGCCCAGCAAAAGAATTGTTATTGTTTTTAAGGCTGAATAGTATTCTGTTATATATATACCACATTTTTTTTGCCCGTTGATGGGCACTTAGATTGATTCCATATTGTGGCTATTGTGAATAATGCTTCAGTGAACAAATGAATGTAGATAACTCTCAGATATACCGATTTCATTTCCTTTGGATATACACCCAGAAGTAGGATTGCTGGTTCATAAAGTAGTTATATTTTTAATTTTTAAAGGAACCTTAGTACTCTTTCCATAGTAGCTGTACTAATTTATATTCCCACCATTAGTGTACAAGACCTCTCTTTTCTCCATATCCACGCCAAATTTATCTTTTGGCTTTTTGATAATAGCCATTCTAACAGGCATAAGATAATATCTCCTTGTGGCTTTAACGTGGGTTTCCCTGATGGTCAATTATGTCGAACCTTTTTTCATATACCCATTGTCCATTTGTATGTCATCTTTTGGGAAGTGTCTATTCAGATCTTTTGGCCAGTTTTTAGTCATGTTATTTGTTTTCTTGCTATTGAGTTGCTTGAGTTTCTCATATATTTTGGATATTTACCCCTGTATTAGGCCATTGTTACATTACTATAAAGAAATACCTGAGACTGGGTAATTTGTAAAGAAAAGAAATTTAATTGGCTTACAGTTCTGCAGGCTGTGTGGGAAGTATAACACCAACATCTGCTTCTGGAGAGGCCTCTGGAATCTTACAATCATGGTGGAAGGTGAAGTGGGAGCTAGCATGTTACATGGTGAAAGTAGGCACAAAAGAGCAAGTTGGGGGTCCTACATGCTTTTAAATGACCAGATCTCACAACAACTCACTCACTGTGGTGAGGACAGTACCAAGAGGGATGGTACTAAACCATTCATGAGAAATCTACCTCTGTGATATAGTCACCTCCCACCAGGCCCCACCTCCAACATTGGGGAATTACATTTCAATACGAGATTTGGGCAGGGACACATATCCAAACTATATCAACCCCTTATCAGATGTACAGTTTGCAGATATTTTCACCCCTCCTGTAAGTTGTCTCCTCTGTTGAATGTTTCCTTTGCTGTGCAGAAGCTTTTTAGTTTGATGCAATCCTATTTGTGTATTTTTCCTTTCGTTGCTGGTGCTTTTGAGGTCATATTCAAAAAAATCATTGCCAGACCAGTGCAAAATATCTTTTCTCCTGTTGTCTTCTAGAAGTTTTACAGTTTTAGGTCTTATGTGTAAGTCTTTAATCCACTTTGAGTTTATTTTTACATATGGTGTGTATAAGGGTTCAGTTTAATTCTTCCACATGTGGATATCTATCCAGTTTTCCCAATGCCATTTATTGAAGAGACTGTCCTTTCCCTATTGCATGTTCTTGGAACCTTTGTTGAAGATCACTTGACTGTAAATGTGTGAATTTATTTCTGGGCTTGAAATAAGGTAATGCGATGCCTCCAGCTTTGTTCTTTTTGCTCAAGATTGCTTTGGCTGTTCCGGGTATTTATGGTAAAAATTAATGTTTCTATTTCTGTGAAACATGTCATTGGAATTTTAGTAGGAATTACATTGAATGTGTAGATCACTTTGGGTAGCATGAGTAGTTTAACAGTATTAATTATTCCAGTTGATGAACATGAGATATCTTTTCATTTATTTGTGTCTTCTTCATTTCTTTCATCAATGTTGTATACAGAGCTTTTGCTTCCTTGGTTAGGTTAAATTTATTCCTAAGAATTTTATTTTTTTGATGCTATTGTAAATGGGATTTAAATTCTGTTTCAGATAGTTGTTAGTGTATACATATGCTACTCATTTTTATGTTGATTTTATATCCTGTTACTTTACTGAATTTATTAGTTCTAATAGTTTTTTTGGTTGAGCCTTTACGGTTTTCTGTATATAACATCATGTCATCTGCAAACAAAGACAGTTTTACTTATTTCTTTCCAATTTGGATGCCTTTTGTTTCTTTTTCTTCCCATATTGCTCTGGCTAGGACTTCTCGTAATATATTGAAAATAAGTGGCAAAAGTATGAGTATCCTTGTATTGTTACTGATCTTCAAGGAAAAAAATTCAGTTTTTTGCCATTGAATATGATGTTAGCTGTGGGCTTGTCACATATGGCCTTTATTATACTGAGATACATTTCTTCCACACCTAATTTTTGAGAGTGTTTATTATGAAAGAATGTTGAGTTCTGTCAAATAGTGTTTATGCATCTATTAAGATGATCATATGATTTTATCTTTCATCCTGTTAATGTGGCGTATCACACTTATTGATTATATATGTTGAATCATCCTTGTGTTCCAAGGATAATTTCCACCTGATCATGGTGAATGGTCCTTTTAATGTGCTCTGAAATTTGGTAATTAATAATTAATAGAAATGTGTTTCTCACAGTTCCAGAGGCTGGGAATTTTAAGATGAAGGCTCCTATAGATCCGATGTCTGCTGAGGGATCTCTTTTCCCAGGATGGAGCCTTGTTGCTGCATTCTCACATGGCAGAAAGGGCTAACACTGTGTTATCACATGGTACAATGACAAAAAGAAAAAAAATGAGATGAATACTATATCATTACATGGCGGAAGGTATGGAGGGACAAAGGGACTTAGCTAGTTTTCTCTAGCTGTTTATAAGGTTGCTAATCCCATTCATGAGGGTAGATCTATAATGGCATAGTCACCTCCTAAAGGCTCCACCTCAGTACTGTTGCATTGGGGATTAAGTTTCAACTTGAAGTTTGGAGGGGGCACAAACATTCAAACCATAATATCTGTAATACATTGTGAGTTAATTTTTGTGAGGGGTGTAAGGTCTGTGTCTGGATTCATTTTTGTGGTATGTGATATCCGTCTGTTCCAGCACCATAGAGAAGAAAGTATCTCTATTCAATTGTATTACCCTTGCTCCTTTCTCAAAGATCAGCTGCCTATATTTATGTGGATCTTTTTCTGGGATCTTTATTCTCTTCCATTGGTCTATTTGTTCCATTAGTCTATTTCATCAATACCACGTCATCTTGACTGCTGTAGATTTATAATAAGCCTTGAAGTCAGGTTGTGTCAGTTCTTCAGCTGTGTTCTTCCTTAATGTTGTGTTAACTATTCTGAGTCTTTTTTCTCTCCTTATAAACTTTAGAATCAGTTTGTCAGTATCTATAAGATTACTTGCTGGAATTTGGGTTGGAATTGCATTGAATCTATAGATCAAATTGGGAAGAACTGACATCTTGACCATATTAAGTCTTCCTATCATGAACATGAAATGTCTCACCATGTGTTTAATTCTTGATTTTATTTATCAGAGTTTTATAGTTTCCCTTATGTAGATCTTCTACATATTTGGTTAGATTTTTACTTATTTAATTGTTTAGGTACAAATGAAAATGATACTGTGTTTTTAATTTCTTTTTTGC
The DNA here is from genome assembly GCF_002776525.5 of Piliocolobus tephrosceles. Lineage (NCBI taxonomy): Eukaryota > Metazoa > Chordata > Mammalia > Primates > Cercopithecidae > Piliocolobus > Piliocolobus tephrosceles. Next base: position 38,286,220 of record NC_045434.1, read on the forward strand.
AAATACTTTTTTATTATACTTTAAGTTCTGGGGTACATGTGCAGAACATGCAGGTTTGCTACATAGGTATACACCTGACATAGTGGTTTATTACACCCACCAACTCGTCATCTACATTAGGTATTTCTCCTAATGCTATCCCTCCCCTAGCCTCCCCACCCCCTGACAGGCCCCAGTGTGTGATGTTCCCCTCCCTGTGTCCATATGTTCTCATTGTTCAACTCCCACTTATGAGTGAGAACATGTGGTGTTTAGTTTTCTGTGCTTGTGTTAGCTTGCTGAGAATGATGGTTTCCAGCTTCATCCATGTCCCTGCAAAGGACATGAACTCATTCTTTTTATGGCCGCATAGTATTCCATGGTGTGTATGTGCCACATTTTCTTCATTCAGTCTATCGTTGATGGGCATTTGGGTTGGTTCCAAGTCTTTGCTATTGTGAACAGTGCCGCAATAAACATATATGTGCATGTGTCTTTATAGTAGAATGATTTATAATCCTTTGGGTATATACCCAGTAATGGGATTGCTGGGTCAAATGGTATTTCTGGTTCTAAATCCTTGAGGAATTGCCACACTGTCTTCCACAAGAGTTGAACTAGTTGACAGTTCCACTAACAATGTAAAAGTATTCCTATTTCTCTACATCCTCTCCAGCATCTGTTGTTTCCTGACATTTTAATGATCACCATTCTAACTGGCATGAGATGGTATCTAATTGTGGTTTTGATTTGCATTTCTCTAATGACCAGTGATGAGCTTTTTTTCATATGTTTGTTGGCTGCATAAATGTCTTCTTTTGAGAAGTATCTGTTTATATTCTTTGGTCATTTTTTGATGGGGTTGTTTGTTTTTTTCTTGTAAATTTGTTTAAGTTCTTTGTAGATTCTGGATATTAGCCCTTTGTCAGATGAATAGATTGCCAAAGTTTCTCCCATTCTGTAAGTTGCCTGTTCACTCTTATGATAGTTTCGTTTGTTGTGCAGGAGCTCTTTAATTTAATTAGATCACATTTGTCAATTTTGACTTGTTGTCATTGCTTCTGGTGTTTTAGTCATGAAGTCTTTTCTCATGCCTATGTCCTGAATGGTATTGTCTAGGTTTTCTTATAGGGTTTTTATGGTTTGGGGTCTTACATTTAAGTCTTTCATTCATCTTGAGTTAATTTTTGTATCAGGTGTAAGGAAGGGGTCCAGTTTCAGTTTTCTGCATATGGCTAGCCAGTTTTCCCAACACCATTTATTGAATAAGGAATCTTTTCCCTATTGTTTGTTTTTGTCAGATTTGGCAAAGATCAGATGGTTGTAGATGTGTGATATTATTTCCGAGGCCTCTGTTCTGTTCCACTGGTCTATGTATCTGTTTTGGTAACAGTACCATGCTGTTTTGGTTACTGTAGCCTTATAATATAGTTTGAAGTCAGGTAACGTGATGCCTCTAGCTTTGTTCTTTTTGCTTAAATTGTCTTGGCTATAAGGTCTCTTTTTAAGTTCCATATGAAACTTAAAGTAGTTTTTTCTAATTCTGTGAAGAAAGTCAAGTTAGCTTGATGGGGATAGCATTGAATCTGTAAATTACTTTGGGCAGTATGGTCATTTTCACAATATTGATTCTTCCTATCCATGAGTATGGAATGTTTTTCCATTTGTTTGTTTCGTCTCTTATTTCCTAGAGCAGTGGTTTGTAGTTCTCCTTGAAGAGGTCCTTTACATCCCTTGTAAGTTGCATTCCTAGGTATTTTATTATTTTTGTAGTAATTGTGAGTGGGAGTTCATCATGATTTGGCTCTCTGTCCATTATTGGTGTATAGGGATGCTTGTGATTTTTGCACATTGATTTTGTATCCTGAGACTTTGCTGAAGTTGCTTATCAGCTTAAGGAGATTTTGGGCTGAGACGATGGGGTTTTCTAAATATACAGTCACGTCATCTGCACACAGAGATAATTTAACTTCCTCTCTTCCTATTTGAATACGCTTTATTTCTTTCTGTTGTCTGATTGCCCCGGCCAGAACTTCTAATAGTATGTTGAATAGGAGTAGTGAGAGAGGGCATCCTTGTCTTGTGCCAGTTTTGAAAGGGAATGCTTCCAGTTTTTGCCCATTCAGTATGATATTAGCTGTGTTTTCAATTTCAAATTCCGTTGTTCATTGCTGATATATAGGAAAGTGATTGACTTTTGTATACTAACCTTGTACCCTGCAACCTTTTTATAATCAGTTATTAGTTCCAGTTTTTTTAATCAGTTATTTTGTATTTTCTACATAGATGACTTCTTTAAATTTCTTAGGCTTCTTTAAAGACTTTATCTTGGTGTTATGGAGTTTATTCTAATGGTGCTAGTTATGGGTTTCCTTTTAGCTATCCTGCTTTTATATGCATTGTGCTCACTGCATCTATATATCTGAATATTTCATTCTTGAAAAATCAAGATTATCTTTTCAAATATTTCCTCTCATCATTTGTCTCTTCTTGTTTTATGAAACTCTGACTTGACTTATTTAAGATCTTCAACCTAACATTTCTATTAGCCTCACTTTCAATTTTCTCATCTCTTTATTTCTATGCATTACATTAAAAAAATGTGTGTGTGTATATTTATATGTATATATTTGATTTCATTTATCAGAGTTTTTTAGTTTTCCTTATGTAGATCTTGTACATATTTGGTCAGACTTTTACTTATTTAATTTTTTTAGGTAATACATTTTACATATGTTTTCCGTTCTGCTATCTGCTCTGTCCTGTAACCTATCTTTGAAATTTAAATCTTAAAGAAAAAACTACACAAATGATCAAAATCTGGAATGAAAATGGGGGCATCACTATAGACCCTACAGAAATCAGATAATTAAGGTTATATTATGAATAATGTTGTGCCAGTAAATTCAATAACTTAGATAAAATGGCAAGTTCCTTGAAAACCAAAATACCAAAACATTGCCGAAAAACCATATGATCACCTTAATAGATACAGAAAAAGCCTTTGATAAAATCCAACATTGCTTTATGATAAAAACCCTAAACAAACTAGGCCTCAAAGGAACATAGCTCAAAATAATAAGAGGCAGCTGTGACAGACTCACAGCCAACATCATACTGAATGGGCAAAAGCTAGAAGTATTCCTCTTGAGAACTAGAACAAGACAAGGATGCCCATTCTCACCACTTCTATTCAGCATACTACTGGAAGTCATAGTTGGAGTAATCAAGTAAGAGAAATAAATGAAAGGTATTCAAATAGGAAAAGAAGTCAAACTATCTCTCTTTGCTAACAATAACAGTTCTACATCTAGAAAACCCTAAATACTTCAAAAAAACTTTCCTGGAACTGATAAACAACTTCAATGAAGTTTCAGGATATCAAATCAATATAAAATTCAGTAGCATTTCTATACATCAGTAGTGTTCAAACTGATAGCCAAATCAAGAACACAGTCCCATTTACAATGGCCACAAAAAAATAAATACCTAGGAATACATCTGCCAAGGAGATGAAAGATCTCTACCAACAAGAAAAACCACAAAACACTGCTGAAAGAAATCATAGATGACACAAAAAACTGGAAAAATATTTTATGCTCATGAATTGGAAGAGTCAATATTGTTAAAATGGCCATACTGCCCAAAGCAACACTATTTCAATCAAACTACACATGTTACTTTTCACAGAATTAGATAAAACTATTCTAAAATTTATATGGAACCGAAAAAGGGCCCAAATAGCCAAAGCAATCCTAAGCAGCAGGAACAAAGCCAGCAGCATCACACTACCTGACTTCAAATTATACTATAAGACTACAGTAACCAAAACAGCATGGTATTGGTACAGAAACAGAAACATAGACCAATGAAACAGAATAGGGAACCTAGGCATAAGGTTGCAAACCTACAGCCATCTGATCTTCAACAAAGTTGACAGAATTAAGCAATGGGGAAAGGAATCCCTGTTCAATAAATAATGCTGGGATAGCTGGTTAACTAGATCCAGAAAAATGAAACTGGACCCTTACCTCTCAATATATACAAAAATTAAGATGGATTAAAAATTTGAATATAAGACCACAAACTATGAGAATCCAAGAAGTACACCTAGGAAACACCATTTTGGACATCAGCCTTGAGAAAGGTTTATGACTTAGTCCTCAAAAGCAATTACAATGAAAAGAAAATTGACAAGTGGGACCTAATTAAACTAAAGAGCTCTGTATGGCAAAATAAGCTATCAACAGAGTAAACAGACTACCTACAGAATGAGAATGCAAAATATTTGCAAACTACACATCCAACAAAGGTCCAATATCCAGAATCTCTAGGAATATAAACAATTCAAGCAAAAAACAAATAACCCCATTAAAAAATGGGCAAAGGACATGAACAAGCACTTTTAAAAAGATACACAAGCAGCCAACAAATGTGAAAAAAAGGTTCAACATTGCTAATTATTGGAGAAATATAAATCAAAACCACAATGAGATACCATCTCACACCAGTCAGAATGGCTATTACTAAAGTAAAAAAACAAAACAAAACAAAACAAAAAAACCATGCTAGCAAGGCTGCAGAGAGAAGGGAATGCTTATACTCTGTTGGTGGGAATGTAAATTAGTTTGGCCCCTGTGGAAAGTGGTTTGGAGATTTTTCAAAGAATTTAAAACAAAACTAGTATTTGACCCAGCAGTCTCATTACTAGGTATATAATTCCAAAGAAAATAAATTGTTCTACCCAAAAGACACGTGCACTTATATGTTCATCACAGCACTAGTCACAACAGCAAAGACATGGAATCAGCCTAGATGCCCATCAATGGTGGACTGGACAAAGAAAATGTGGTACGAATACACCATGGAATACTATGTAGCCATAAAAAGGAATGACATCATCTCCTTTGGAGCAACATGAATACAGCTGGAGGCCATTATCTTAAGTGAATTAATGCAGGAACAGAAAACCAAATACCAAATGTTCTCACTTATAAGTGGGAGCTAAATAATTGGGCACTGATGGACATAAATATGGCAACAATAGACACTGGGTACTACTGGAGATGGGAGAGGGTTGAAAAACTGTTGGGTACTAGACTCACTACCTGGGCAACAGGATCGTTCATATCCACACTTAAGCATCACACAGTATACTCATGTAACAAACCTGCACGTTCCCTCTGAACGTAAAATAAAAGTTGAAATAAAAAAATACCAAAACTAACAGAAGAAATTTAAAATCTAAATAAACACAGATCTGTTAAAGAAATTTATTTATATTCCAGAAGCTTCCCACAAAGAAAACTCTAGGCCACATTGTTTTACCAGTCAATTCTACCAAACATTAAGGAAGAAATAATACTGATCCTTCACAAACCCCTTTAGGGTGTGAGGCAGGGGGAGAAACACTTCCCAACTCATTTGATGTGATCAGCATAACAATACTTAAACCTGACAAATACATAATGAGAAAAGAACGATGTCCTTTATGCATGTAAATGCAAATTTCCTTGAAAATATTAAATCTGGCAAAATATAAAGGTTAATACGTCATTACCATGTGATGTTTAATTCATGAATGCAAGGTTGGTTTAGCATTTGAAAACCAGTCAAGGTAATATACTGCATTAGCAGCGAAAGAGGGAGAAAGCATACAGCACCTTAACACATGTGCAAAAATAACTTAAAACTTACTAGTTCTTTATAATAAACACTTGCAGTAAATTCATAATAGAAAAGAACTTTCTCAGTCTGATAAAATGGCATTGCAATTGTGTGAATGTGTTTTCCAAAGTTTATGTGTTATAATCCCCAGTGCAACAGAGTTGAGAGGTGGGACCCTTAAGAGGTGATTAGGTCATGACAGCTCTGCCCTCGTGAATGAATTAATGCTATTATTATGGGAGTGGGTACCTGAAAAAAGGATGAATTCATCCCACTTTCCCATGCTCTGTTGCACAGACTTTGCCATTGCATCCTTGTGCCATGAGATAATGCAGCAAGAAGGCCCTTGCAAGGTACAGCCCATTGATCTTGGACTTCTCAGCCACCAGAACCATAAGCCATGTAAATTTTGGTTTATTATAAATTGCCCAGTCTCAAGTATTCTGTTATAGTGGCACAAAATGGCTTAGGACAGGTATCTATAAAAAACCTACAGCCAGCATCATACTTAATGAAATATTAATCCCGGCCGGGCGCGGTGGCTCAAGCCTGTAATCCCAGCACTTTGGGAGGCCAAGACGGGAGGATCACAAGGTCAGGAGATTGAGACCATCCTGGCTAACACGGTGAAACCCCCTCTCTACTAAAAAATACAAAAAATTAGCCAGGCGAGATGGCGGGCACCTGTAGTCCCAGCTACTCGGGAGGCTGAGGCAGGAGAATGCCGTAAACCCGGGAGGCGGAGCTTGCAGTGAGCTGAGATTCGGCCACTGCACTCCAGCCTGGGCGACAGAGCGAGACTCCATCTCAAAAAAAAAAAAAAAAAGAAATATTAATCCCTCTTCCCTATCATCTGGAAATGGGCAAGGACTTTCACTTTCGCTACTTGTCTTTAACGTTGTTATGTAAATCTGAGCCGTATTAATAAGGAAAGGAAATAAAATAAAAGGTACATCAATTGGAAAGGAAAAAATAAAAACCAATTTTTTCACAGATAACATGATTATATATTTTGAAAATCTAACAGTAGACTCTGAACTACAAGAGCTAATTAAGTGAATTCAGCCAGGTCACAGGATACAAGGTCAACATACAAGAAATTAATTGGGTTATATATGCTTGCAGTGACCAAGTTAAATTTAAATTTAAATGAACTAAAAATGGAAGTTAAAGATTTAAGGAATAACCAAAAAAAAAAAAAAAAAAAACAAATATCTATATCTAGAAATAAATCTGACAAAAGCTGTCAAGACCTTTCTACTGAAAACTACAGAACACTGCTGAAGTAAACTAGTCTTTTGAAAAATGGAGAGACATGATATCTTTATGGATTGAAAAACTTAATATTATTAAGATATCCATTATCTTTAAATCAATATGGAGATTCAGTAAAATCCCTATAAAAATTCTAGCAGATTAATTTGAAGAACTAGACAGATGATTCAAAACTCGATATGGAAAGGCAAAGGCTTTAGAGAGCCCAGAACAATTCTGAAAAAGAGAACAAAGTTGTAGGACTTACACTACTTGATTTTAAGATCCACTGTAAAGCTACTGTAATCAAGACAATATGGTATTGCTGTCAACAGAGAAATAGACCACTGGAACAGATCAGAGAGCCCCTCATGTATACTGATGGTTGATTTGTGACAAAGATGCAAGATCAATTCAGAGGGGAAAGGAAAGTCTTTTAATAAATTTTGCTATATCCACTATATATTCACATACAAAAGTGAACCTACAGCTGGGCGTGGTGGCTCACACCTATAATCCCAGCACTTTGGGAGGCTGAGATGGATGAATCACTTGAGGTCAGGAGTTCGAGACCAGCCAACATGGCGAAACCCCGTCTCTACAAAAATTACAAAAATAATCCGGGTGTGGCGGTGTGTGCCTGTAGTCCCAGCTACTTGGGAGGCTGAGACATGAGAATTGCTTGAATCCAGGTGGAGGTTGCAGTGAGTTGAGATTGCACCACTGCACTCCAGCTTGGGCATCAGAGCAAGACCCTGTCTCTAATAAATAAATTAATAAATAAATAAGAATCTAGACCTTTATCTCTCTGTGTAGATTAAAATTAATTTGAGAATATCTTTGCGAATTCAGGCTAGACAAATGTTTCTTGGACAGAATACAATATAAAAAGCACAAACAAAATCAAAACAATCGATAAGTTGGGCTTTGTCAAAATAAACAATTTCTCTTTATCAAAACATCCCATTAAGAAAATGAATATAGGCCGGGCGCGGTGGCTCACACCTGTAATCCCAGCACTTTGGGAGGCCGAGGCGGGTGGATCACAAGGTCAGGAGATCGAGACCATGGTGAAACCCCGTCTCTACTAAAAATACAAAAAATTAGCCAGGTGCGGTGGTGGGCGCCTGTAGTCCCAGATACTCAGGAGGCTGAGGCAGGAGAATGGCGTGAACCCGGGAGGCAGAGATCGCACCACTGCACTCCAGCCTGGGTGACAGAGCAAAACTCCGTCTCAAAAAAAAAAAAAAAAAAGGAAAGAAAATGAATATAAATAAGACACAGACTAGGAGACAATATTTACATATATCTTTTTTTTTTTTAACCTTGGAGATTTTCATCACTTTTTTGTAAGCTTAGGAATGCATTAATTATCATGCTTGTCAATCTAGCACCTGGGTCTTTTGTGTAAAAGGTATTTCAGAACACTGGTGTTTTATTCGGCCAGAGTAGAAGTCAGTTCTTTGACTTTTCAGATTCTCTGCAAAATATAACATTTTTTTCTGAGCAGCATTAGATGGAAATATATTATAGTATCATAGTGATTACCTTATTTCACACCGACAGAATTATATAACCAAATTCTCTATAGTTACCCCTTCAGAAGTAAAGCCTATACTTACTAGTTTCCCAGGAAAAAGTCATTATTGCAAAGGAGTAGATAAACCTGTGGGGAAAAAATGTTGACCTGGTGTATCTTTCTAGGCATCAGCCTTTCCGTAAATGGAGCTGTGGCCAGGTATGTGTATACACATGTGTGTGCATGTGCATTTTCATGACTGCAGATGTAGACACGTGTATGCACAGATAATGTTTGCAGATAAGATCTATTTTCAGGTAAGAATGGAGTAATATTTTAACTTGGGCTCATTGTAATGTTTGGATATAAGATATCTAATAAAAGATCAGTGTTTATTGGTAGAGCATGATTACTTGCAAAAGAATTTGACTATTTTATTTGTGCTAGTGACAACTAGTGTTTTTCATAGGAATCTATTTCTAGTAATTACTGTTTGATAATATAAGGGTAATGTGAATTTCCTGCTTCCTGTACATAATAAGAATGTGAATTTAATGCCTTCTTTATAGCCTCGTTTCTCAACTCCATAGAGCAGGATAAGGAAGAGGTACTCTGTAGTGGAGTTGAGGGGCTTTTCTGACCTCGGGTCCTATCCTTTCATCTGAGTATATCCTCAGAGACAAGAGGCAAAAGAGAATACAGAAGGGGAAAAATAGGATGAAAAAGAATAACAAAAGGGGATGAACACACAGGAAGAAAGAAGAGGAAAATACACTGAAAAGCTGTGGTGAAATGTTGCCAATGTAATCCTAAGGGCCTCAGGTGGCACAGGTCCCCTGGCTTTTATTTGCCTCTCTAGACCTATTTGTGGTCAGAAGAACCTTGTGCTGTCAGTACTTAGTTGTATGACCTTGAACAGGTTCTTAAACATCCTTTGGCTTCATTTAAAAAGTGAGCTAGCATCATGTATTTTGTGGTTTTGTGAAAATTAAAGCAGATAGTGCTTACAAACCAGCAGAACAGCAGAGTGGTACATCATAAACACAAAATAAGTGGTCATTATTATGATGATCGCGATACCACGTCTTCCAGCTGCAAAGAAATGGTTTTACTCCAGACAGTGCTTTTCAAACTATCCGTGTTGAAGAATCGCTTCTAAAAATTGCCAGTCTGTCTACTGTGTCTTTACACTTTTGTAAAATGCATTTGTTTATAAAATGGATTACCAGAAAACTGAAATGAAAAAGTATAAACAGATGTAAAATACAGCCATCAATTTTTATTCTTATATTTGGTAGGCATCAAATATCTGTAAAATTATTATAGAAGTTACTAGTGCTTTTAATTTCTGAATTTATCTTATGGACTGGAAATAGTTTGCAGATAGGCATTGGTCCATGGTTCACACTTTGACCGATACTTCATATACTGCTCTGTGAGGAGCAGATACACTGTTGCTTATAAATACATAAGGGTGGACTTTGCTAAGGCAAAGGACTTAGAAGTGTTTAAAAGTCTATGCTGGGGTGGGAGTTATGGTCCAAGCTGGAAGCTTCCACCCTCATGAATGTCTCTGATGGCTCCAAACTTGGGAGAGTCTGTTTTGAAGGAAATATTCACATGAAAGGTCCTATGTAAAAATGTCTTCTCCTGAAGGTGGTAGAGTTATTTGGAATCTATGACATGGTGAACAGTTAGAGTTGAGAAGTTGTCTAACAGTCTACAAATGTTCGGTAACATAGACTTTATCAAAAGATGCACTCTCCTCCTCTCTAAACCTCACCAGTATTCCTTCCTTTCCAGTGTTGATTTGTATTATCCTTAATGCAAATGTCTGATTTGAGTTAATATTTCAAGGTGACAAAGTAATAAGAGTTGTCAGCTGACAATGCTTTGTACTTTAAGAGAGCAGCTCCTTGGGAACTTCAGATTCCACTCTTAACTATTGAAGATCTACCATACTAGGCGCCATGACTGGTGCCTTGGTTCACATGGGCTTGCTGATATAGCAGCTCAGTGAGGTTGCAGTTTTTGTCAATGCCATTTATTAGGAAATTGAACTTCAGAAAGCTTCAATAACTTGCCTGTGGTCTGATTCAAAGACAGGTGTAGTAAGTCCAAATACAGTTTTCATTTTTACAATAACAGAGATTTAATCATCTTTCATGACATTTTGTCACTGTCATTGTATATGTATTGTTACGAATCCTCATGGAAAAGTGCATAGCCTACCACAGCCCTAGGCACTGGTGTCTATGACAGGCCAGCCATCTAGTAGGAAAATGTCTTTGCTTGTATGTCACCAGCTTTTGTATCATTTATCTCTGATAGATAAGGGTATTTTCAATAAGGTAATAATTAATTGCCTTTTATTTTATTTTATTTTTTTAATACTAATTTTATTTTTTTTATTTTTTTTTATTTTTATTTTTTATTATACTTTAAGTTCTAGGGTACATGTGCATAACGAGCAGGTTTGTTACATATGTATACATGTGCCATGTTGGTGTGCTGCACCCATTGCCTTTTAATGAAGAACTTAGGTTAACTGTAAGACAAGCTAAAAAATTAGTGATCTATTAAATATCCTCAATTTAAGAAGGACTTCTAAGTAAGGGATGACAACAGTCAACTTAAATGATACTGAGACTACAGAGAGATAAAGTCTCAATTGCAGCAGAAAATATTTAAGCTGAATATGGTGAAGAATTCCCTACCATGATGTTGCTTTACAGCTTTGGAATGGTCTTGAAAGTTCGTATAGAGTGTCAAAGAATTAGGTGTACAGCTTGTTTTCAGAAGGTCCTGGCTGAGAATTCTTGGATTGACTACATTACCAGTAGATGTGATCTGCAGTGGTTGTGACCCATAGAGGTAATCTCCAGAGGAAAGAATATGTACTTCTGAATGTTCTGATGCCTTTTTTCACTCAAGCAACAAATATTGCTTGAGTTCCTTTTAAGCATCAGGCATTGTTCTGAGGATGTTATGGTGAACATGGCAGAAGAGATCCTTTTCTTGTATAGCTTATATTCTTGAGAAAAGACAAAAAACCAAATAGTTGAACAAGGTAGCTTTTAGGGACAGATGTTATTAATGAAATAAACAGGTTAATGTGGCAGAGTGCAGCAGGTAGTGGGGCCATTAATTTTAATTTTGTGATCAGGAAAGTTCCCCCATCCCACGCCTGTAGTCAGGAAGAGAGACAGAGCAGATCTATGGAGGATCTCATAGGCCACAATACAGAGTTTGTATTTTAACAACGAGAAGCCAGAAGAAAGTCTTAAACAGAAGGATAGCATGATGTATTTTGAATTTATAAGTCACCCCATTTTCCTACTATGAAGGAAATAGGGAGATTGGGACAAAGATGGAAACGTGAAGTCAGTCAGGGAGGCTATTGCACTATTGCAGCCAACTGAAGGCAGGAAGCATTCAGGCAGGGACGGCAGTAGCCTGGACTAGGATGACAGCAGTGGGTTTGGAGAAAAGGGGTAAGACTGCCAGGAATTTCTTATGGATTGGGCTGAGGTTGGGATAGAAAGGAAGAATGGAAAATGACCCCTAACTTGGGTGGTATTATTTACTGAGGTGGGAGAGACTAGAGGAGGAGCAGCTTGGGGAGAAATCACTTGGCCATTTTACATCCGAGATGCCTATTTGACATCCAAGTAGCTAATGTCAAGTTGACAGTTATATAACTGGGTTTCCAGCTGAGTAGTGAATTTGGGCTGGAGTTAAAAATTCGGTAGCTTTCAGCATAGAGATGATGTTGGAAGTCTCCCTGGGCCTGTGCAGCATCACCTGGAGGGAGAATGTTTTAGAGGAGAGGACCTATGCCTAGGCCCTGGAGCACACCAATGTCTAGAGGAGGAGTGAAGGAGATTGAGAAGAATCAAACCAAAGAGTAGGTGTCATGGAAGCCCAAGAGAAGAGGCCTTTTCTGGAAGGATAAGTTGAAGTCTAAAGATCCACTGTGCCCCCAACCCCTGTTGAGTCCACAGACCCTGGACCCACATAGCTTCAGGACTGACCTGGAATTGAGCTAACCTCAGTTGTTTTAGGTCAAGGCACAGGGTGTGTGCCCCCCTCCACTCCATTCTCTCCTGTCGTCCGCAAATCTGAACTGCTTCTTGTCTGGTGGCTGCCTGTAGTGTGTGATGCACTTATTCACGTTGTAAACAGTTGCCAGACAGCCTGTCTGTGCTGGGACTTCAGGCATAACCATGAACAAGAGCAATCTACACAGTTTTTGCCCTCGCAGAGCTTACGGCATCATAGGGTCACCAACGATAAATGAGACAATTGCAACAAATGGAAATAGTTAAGGTACAGCTGCTTCTAGTACAGACTGTATGATTTGGGCAAGTCAAGTTGCTGTCCTGGATTTTCCTGCCTGAAAAATAGAACTAAGTCTGAGAGACTTTCTAAGATACCCTGAAGATGTGAATTAATGACTGGGTGAATCAAAACTCCTATACATCCCATCCCATTTTAATTACATCCCTGGAAAGGACAGCGAGTGTAAAGGCCAGGCTAGTCCTTCTGTGTATTGAGTCACATTTGGTGTGTTAGCCCACACCAAGCCTCTAAACTTCCTTCCGCTCACTTCGAGTCTCTCCTCAGGAACTCCCCTGGTCCATTTTCCCTCATATTTTGGCTCTTCTTTCCCATCTCCACCATCCCGTTTCTGTCAGCTTTGGGCCTTCTCTTTGGTTCTACTTGACCATCCCAAAGCATATCAAAGGACTTGTTTTCACAAGGAGGAACCTTTTGGTGATGAACCATGACATTTTGCCTTCCTGAGGGGAATCTTTGATGTTTAAATTATCTGGAGATGTTGAACAAAGGAATGTGGGAAATTCAAAGCTTTTTACAAGGGGGAAGAAAAACGCCCACACAGGGCGAAGTGTACAAAGCTTCAACCTGGTAATAAACTCTCAGTTACTTCCTTGAACACAGCCACACCTCTCCTCAGACACCTCCAAAGCTTTTGGGGAAGGAGCTGGTTGCTCTGCCTTCTCAGAGGAGTGTGAAATGTGTCTCTGAAAAGAACACAGCCATTTGTGCTCTGTCAGGATGCCTCTTTCATACTGTAATTAGAGTGCTGTGGGGGGTGTGGATGAGGGAGAAAGAAGAATATGAAATGCTCTTACTTCCCTGTGGCTCATTCTTCCTGCACCATGCGGCTTTGAACCCACTGAAATATTGTGACTGAAACATACACTATTATATGCAGAGACAGAGAGAAAGCAGCACGTGCACTTGTGAGTTCATGCCTTCATAGTATCTGTGTGCCACAGTGAGGTGACGCAGGGTGGTGGAGAATTAAACAGAGTAGATCTGAATTCTGCTGTGTAACTCTTTGTCTTTCAACACTCCTGAAAGCCTTTATTTTTCTGATCTGCAAAACAGAGATGAAAGTGTGGTCCTCTAGTCCTTTTCTTAAAAGGTTTTAGGGACCACCATGTGAGAACTCATAACTTTTCAATGTTCATAGTACATGCTATTCCGTGATCATCCACTCATGGGAGGGATTTGTGAAGCAGTTAGAATGAAATAGTGTAGTATCCAAGAATATTTGTGGGTTTTTTGGTTTTGTTTTAAATTTTATTTGCAGCAATACCAACAACAGTTTATTGATGGTGATTTACTGAATAATCAGTTAACATCTTTCTAGCATGTGCCAGCAGCAGGGAAGGAGGGTGGCAGAGAAAGAACATCAAGGATGGTTCTATTTCATTCACAGCAGATAATCCTTGAAGCAGCTGGCACATATTGTGTGGATGACAGAGAATTTGGTGCTATTGAACTTAATGATCTTTAATATAAATGTGTCAGGATATCCAGCTGACTTATATACACAGCTGAATTCCTGATCTTCCCTCTTCCCAAACCTGCCGCATTATCTTTTCCATCCCAGTTCACTTAACTCCATTCTTCTGGTTGCTGTAGCTGAAAACTTTGGGGTTATCTTGGATGTATGTCTCTCTTAGACTCCTCGTCTAGCGGCCAGCAAGTCCTCCTAGCTATGTCTTCATAGTCTATCCAGAGCCCCGCTGTTTCTCGTGAGCTATACTCTATCACTCTGGCCAAGGCCACCATCATCGGATACAACCTGGAAGATCTCCCTGCTTCCACCCTTAATCCCCTTCAGTCTCTTCTCAACAGGACAACCAGTGACATTCTTTGCAAACAAGTTGTGGGACTCCTCCGCTGCAACCCACCAGTGGTTTCCCAGTCACACCAAGTAAAACTCAAATCTTTATAGGGTCTCTATGGCCCTACATGATGGTCCTCCACTTCCCCACTGCCTGCTACCCACTTTGACCTTGTTTCCATGTATTCAGTCCACTCTAGTCACATTGGCCCTTTTCTGTTCTTCAGAAGTTCCTGCAAGATGCTTCTGCCCCACAGTTTTGCTCGGTCATCACCTCTCCCTGGAATCCTCCTGCCCGGATGTCTGCATGGCTCACTTCCTCACATCTCTCATATCATTCCTCAAGTCTCCTCAGTGAGGTCCTCCCTGGCCACTCAACAGTCCACCTTCCTGACCCCCAATACTTACTATACTTCCCTGCTTTATTTTTCCCTGAGGAATTATCAGATTATAACATTCTATATGTTGTACTTATTTATCTTGTTTATTGTTTTTCTCCTGCAGTATAATGTAAGCTCTGTTGAGGACAGAGATTTGCTTCTTTTTTGAGAAGGGGGTCTCATTCTCTGTCCCAGGCTGGTCTTGAACTCTTGGCCTCAAGCCATCCTCCTTAAATTGGCACTCAATAAATTGTATTTTGGAGGTGGAATGAATATATAAAATAAAGGCCTTGATAATAGGTTATCTGTATTATGATACATTCTCAGAAATGTCAGTAATATAACAGCTACTTGGAGCAGCTACTATACTTTGCACTTTCTATCATTTAATCCTCACAACAACCAAATTTTGAGACAGTTATGATAATTATTCCTAATTTTATGAATGAGGAAACTGAGATTTAGTTTAAGAACTTGCCCCAGATCACACCGTGATGGAGCTACGATTCAAACCCAGGTCTGTACAACTTCAGAGCTTTTAATCATTATACTTTAACATTCTGGATTCCACCAGCTTTAAGGTTAAAAACCAAAACAGGAAGCATATTCCATTCCTTCATCATCTCCCTTACATTAATTGTCATGCTTTTTTCCCCCTGCGTCTACTCAAACAAATAAATGAGATCTCAATATTGAGAAGAGAAAGAAAAAAGACCAGTCATTCCCTGAGCTCCTAAAAGAATAATCTTCTTTGAGTTCTTATAAGTGAAATGTCATGAAAGCTGTGGCATAGAACTGGCTTTGGAACGTGATGCTCCAGGTCTGCCACCACCACCCTAATCCTTGGAAACGGCAAATCATCTGACCACCTCTCTCTATGCCTTAGTTTCCCTGCTTGTGGAAAGCTGGTCTTGGACAGTGATCTGTCGGGTTCCCCTCGCCCGATATCCTGGTCTGTAAGACTCCTGGTCTGTCTTCCATTGCTGTGGACATAAGGTGGTGGGGTAGGAATGGGATATAGCACTTCATGTAATGCCATTTATTTGCCTTAACTACTTTAGGGAAGGATTTCTGCTTATAGGAGGAGCCTTCCAAAAACTTCAGATTCAAAGGAAGAATGACCCCGTATGATGTCGTTGAGCATTTGCATCACCCATCCTGCTTATTAGAGTCAATAATGGATAGGATTTAGAGGGCTAGCTTCTGTTTTGGCCTTTATTGACAACCTAAGCCTCCTTAAATCCTTTCTAGAACAAGTCAAGGGATAAAGCATAAATAACTTTAATACTGCTGAACTCTGTGACCTTCAGTAAGATGTTTACCTTCTCTGGGGCTGTGTTTGCTTCTCTGAAAAATGGGAGAAACAGTTCCCCAGGCTCGTAAGAACACTGAAAATATAGGAACACTGAAGAGGCTCACCCCAACCCCAGCCCATTTTCCAATGGCACTGAAATGAAACCACTGCCAACACAGAATTGCCAATCTTGCTTCCAATTTCTCTGTTTCAGAACATTTAGGGTTGAAGAGGTTTTTCTTGATGTCTAACCCAAATTCCTCCTTCCTAAAGCAAAGACTTTACAGAAACCTTGGCAGGGTTTCCCTATGGGTAGCAAAGCTATTTGAAACACGGACTCTGAAGATGAATAGGAATATGACCATGTGGCCATTTGTGTGCTTGGCAGAGTGTGTGTACATATGCTGCTTGTGCCAGGATGAGTGTGTGTATCCATGCCAATGTGTGTGATGAAGCATGCAAGTGTGTACAGGAGTGTGGATAAACAGATCTTTGAGTCACACAGGCTGGCCTATCCTGGCACTTTGTCTTCCTTTTGGTTGTCATGACAGCAGCGAGGGGCTGTGCATCAGTAAACAAAGCTCCCTGCATGGAGGTGGGAGGAGAGGTCTGGAGAGAGAGGCTAAAACACGAGCCAAGCAGTCCTCCAACAGAAGCTTTCTTACCCCAGCCGACCTACCAGAACATCTTCATCACTAGACAAGCATCGAGATACTTGTCCAGGTGCCCTGTGACTGACTCTGTTATGGGTCACATAACATGGGCAGACATTTCAGGCTGGAGCTAGGCTTTCATCAACCTCACTTCTAATCCCCAAGAATTAGCAACAGCATAATCAAGTCTAGAAATGTGAATGACCGAAGACCTTCCTAGTATCAGCCTATGGACTAAAACCAGTTACTTCATTAGGGCAGAGATTAACCACTTTGTGATTTGTCTGTAGCAATGGCTCCTTATAAGTTCAGACATTCATAAAATATTAATTTTAATAATAACCTGAAAATGATTTCAAAGAAGTCTCTGTTTACTCTCCCCTCATCCCTCCACACACACATGATAAATGTTTTGGGCATTCTGCCTTGTCTGAGATTATGTAATTCTTCCACTTCATCTTATTGATGAATAATATAGAATTAGCTGTGTATGAATAGTTGATTTTTATAATTTATGTTTATCATGTAAACTGCTGCAGATAAAAAGCAGTCACAAATACAAATGTAGTAACCAGGATAAAAGAAAACTGCTCAACCATGCAGTGCAAAGATATCCACCTTGTTCTTAGTTTCCATGACTGAAATTTAGAAACCCAAACCTTGCATACATATGTAGCATCCAGAATAGAGGCTCATCCATGCTTAACTCCAATTCACCTTACTTCCCTGTATGCAACAGCCATATGTGAGGGGAGCTACAGGTTATCTTCCCTCAGAGGAGCCAGGTTTGGGGCTGGAGGAGCAATCTAAAATTAAGGATAACAGAGTTGGGTAAGGAGAAGCGTCTGGAATGAAACACCGCTTGGATTTGTGTCACTCTACAATCTCTTATGGGAATCTAGTCAGGACTCTCAGAGTCAACCAAATCTATCCCTGCCTCTAGTTATGAGCCTAGGGTTTATATGGGTCCTAATGTCAACTCTGACTGATGAGGAAATTCAGACAGCAAGGTGACTGCCCAGTTTGTAAGCAGCAGAGGATACCTAGATCCCCGGCTCTGAAAATAGACTGGTGGTGTTTCTGCTGCATCACATGGGGATTTATTTTTGTTCCCCTTGTTTGGAATTCTGAAATCTGGACGCATCCTATCTTGAGTTCTGTTACATCTCTGGGTGTAGAAAGCCTGGATAGAACAAATGAAAAGGAGCCAGTTACCTATCCTCTTACCTTAGGCCACAGGCTTTTGCCAAGGGGCCTTAGAGCATATGAACACTCTTCTACTATAGGCCAGATTTCCCCTTTTACATTTTCTATGCCTTGCTCCAAAGGAACTGGATAAATTAAGATATTCATAGTTCCCTGCTTTGAGCTGCCTTTCAATGGAGGAATTCAGCAGTCATCTGGTAAACTAAATAACGGTAATATGCTTTATCTTTACAAAAGCATCATCATCTGAATAACCCCAGGATCCTCTGTGAAGAGGACAGGGTACTCAGATTGTCAGAGGAGAGAGGGACCAGTTAAAGCAGTATGCTTTGTTTCCTAGGTCTGGTCACATATATACTCATGAGCCTGATGGGCATGTTAAATCTAAGGTTTATGAAGCTGAATCTTATTTGCTTCTGTTCTCTCCAGAATGCAATATATGTATGAATAAATGGACACAAAATCAAACAGTATATCACTAGCTTGACTAATGCTATGAATTTTATTCTAGGTCTTTAATAACCCAACACAGAGCAATGGATTTTTATGCTACTGTTTCAATGAAAAGGATAATCCCTTAAAGAGAAACAAAAACCATCTCTTTATATCCTTATTTTCCTCAACCTTGGGCTGAAATGAAATCCCTCTTGTAGATTTTAAATGTTGACTTCTAGGTAGCAGGGTAGACAGCTAAGGCATTGTGAAAATAGCACATAACCTGGAAGAAGACATAATTTGAATTTTGTCTCTGCCTCTTGCTAACTGGATTATCTTGGGGAAGTAATCTTTTTGAATCTCGCAGGGCTTTTGAAACTTAAATAATTTACATGAAAATGATTTGTAAATTTAACAAGTTTAAGGTGTTATATGAACATTACCTGTTCTTGATATTTTATTTCTATAACCTATAGAATCTATCATACCAGACACTGGGTTAAGCTTCACTGACCCTTGTTGGAATGTGATATGATGCAGGCTTTACTTGACCTCATGAAGCCCGCACACTAGTCAGGGAGACAGGCCATGGGTACTAACAATTACAGCAGTGAGAGTGGAGGGGCGATAAGAGTTAGGAAAGACACAGGTGCTGGACTTGCTACCCAGGTTCCCAATGAAAGAACAAAACAGAAAAGGCCACTTGATAAAGCCTCATAAAGAAGGTCCCCCACATCCTCCATGAAGGTGCTGGAGCTGCTTGGGAGTACCCCCAGTGGTGCACATTCATTGCTTTAATTCTTTTAGCCAAGAGACTTGGCCAACTTTGTCAGACTCTGGGCCTGTGAGTTCCAGCTAGAATGCCAAGTGGGAGGGTGGGAGGAAAGGGAGCCTATAATGACAAAGAAGAGCAGGGAACCCAGCAAGTGAGACCTGGATCCAAGAAACTTCCGAACAAGGAGGCATGTGGAAACTCCGCTTAACCTGGAATCAGAAGAGGTTAGACAAAGGGAGGTTAGACTGGGGTTTGTTGGCCTATCCTGCCAGAAATCAAGCTACATTGTCATTCTGGGGGCCATATAGAGATGACAAAGCCCATTCTTTATAGTCTAATTTACACTGATTATAGTGAAGTCAAACCAAGAGAAACTGGTGGCAGTGTGCAGGAGTTGCCGCTCGTTTACCTGCTCCCTTTGAGTCAGTGCAGAGATGGAGTATACCTTCTTTTAAGCTTCTGGGAGTCAGGGAAGAGCTATGACTTCTGCTAGTAAGCCTGGATATTTTTCATAAAAAAAAAAAAAATCTACTGAACATATACTATGTGGTAGGCCTATTCTAGTCTGGGAAGATAGAAGGTTGAGTAAGGCACAGAATGTTTTTGCAGAAAACTCACACAGAAAGAAAGACAGCTGACCATAGTAAAGGTCTGCCTGCAAGATGAGCTCTGAAGAGTTGTAGAAGAGGTAGACTAGAGGCCAGAAGGTTGAGGGGCAGGGATGGTGGGACCCAAACAGAAGAGGCAACATTTCAGCCTGGCCTTGAAGAAGGATTTCGACTCAGGCAGATAAGAGGGAATTCCAGGCAGATAAGCATTGTGCGCTAGCCTCGAATGCTCACCCTGCCTTTTCAGGAAGGGTGGGAAATGTGCTGTAGTTGAAGCATGGCTGTGGTGGGCTGTAGGCAGTCAGGGGGTGGATAGGGATGGCAGGAGGAGATGAGGCTTGAAGAGAAAGGTTTGGCTCCAACTGTGTAAGACTTTGAAGGTCATGCTTGAAGGCTTCATCATCTTCATTCAGCAGAGGATGATGGAAGCCGTAAAGGAGGGGCTGATAGAGTAGAAAGAGATGGAATTTAGAAGATCTGAGAGTTGTAGTTCCTCTGAGGGGCTATGTGTCCTTGGACACTTGCCCTCTCAAAGGACCACTTAAGTCCCTTCAGATTCAGTTTTCTGAGCTGGAAAATGGATCTGTTGGTCATAATGCTTACCCTAGATGCTCAAGGATGATTATGTTCCTCTGGTCATAGCCTGCTTCAATTCTCCTCTTTCAAGATCTTGCTCAAAATATCGTCTTATTAAACTTCCCTGGATTCCCCCAGAGCTTAGTTGAGAAATCAAGACACAGACCTATGAAAAGATAAAGTAGCATATAAAAATGCCATGGGACTAGGCAAATGTGTGGGGCCTGAAGGACTTGGGCTCTTATAAGAGAAAGGCCTGGGTTCTAATCTTGGCTCTGTTTCTTACTTAAACTCCATCAAGTTGCATAACTTTTAAGTTAAGAATGAAAATACCTATTCTACCTTCTTCTCAGAATGGTTGTAAAGATTAAATGAGCAAAATGTATGAAGATGCTTGGTAAATTAAGAGATGCTCTACACATGCTACTTTCTATGGTTATTACTGGAGGTTTGGAAGTGGTAAGATCCAATGAATGACCTTTTAAAAAGATAACATTGATAGTGTGAGATGGGTGAAAGGAGGAGAAAGAGACAGGAGGTTGAGAGACCAGCTGGGTGCTATTGCAGTGGTCCAGGCGAGGAAGGATGAGATCATGGACCAAGATAGCAGGGTGAATTCAGGTGCTTTTATGAAGGTAGAACCAACAGGACAATGGTACTAATTGGACAGGAGGGACGGAAAGAAGCAAAGATCCAAAGGTAAGAATTTTGGTGGATGGTGATGCCATGAACCAAGCCAGCCCCTTGTTACTTTCAAATTGCTGAAATTCAGAAAGCAGAAAGGAGGCATCCCAGGGCTTGAATTCAGTTACCCTGGCCCTCACTGGCCCTGGTTGCTCTTCATTCTGACTCTCCCCTTTCCTTCCGCCATAGCACCTTTAGTAGAACCCAGTGAACCTGAAGCCAAGCACAGGAGAAATTCTCCTTCCAATGTGCCTTTCCCTAAACCCTCTGCCTGATTATAAGCAGGTGGCTATACCCAAGGACACCAGCTCTATTTCGGCAGGAGGGCCAGGTGAGGCATGAGCAGGTGTCTCTTGGCATTATTGTAGACTGGCATCTCCCCTTTCCCCGCACTGTGGCTGGGGCCCATCCCCAGCCCCTCGTTCATTTCTTCTTCCCTAGACATGAGAGAGAAACTGGTAGGACTCACAGTGGGTGCTGGACTCCCTCAGATTCAGACTGCACCTCTCTCTCTATTTTTTTTTTTGAAACGTCTTGCTCTGTCGCCCAGGCTGGAGTGCAGTGGCACAATCACAGCTCACTGTAACCTCGAACTCCTGAGCTCAAGCAGTCCTTCCACCTCAGCTTCCCAAATTGCTGGGGTTATAGGCATGAGCCACTGTGCCTGGCCTGCAGTTCTTTATGGAGATCACATTTAATAAGTAGAACAGCTTCCCAGGTAGTGGGAGAACACCTGAGCCACGGCTGGGAGGCACTGCACTGGTAAGGGGCATCTTAGCCTGGAAGGGTGTTTGGTGATGAGAAAGGCATCGCTAGAGGTGGCTTCTGGAGGAACCTGTTAGGAAACTGATTTATTTATCCCCATTCTTTCACTCATTAAATTTGATCCTCCTTTTCTCTACCAGGGAACCCTTAGTCCTCTTCTCTCCTCTTTCTCCCATGGAACTGTAGCCTTCTCATTCCTGTTGTCACACCAAGTGGCATTAGTCCCCTGAACCTGTCATGGGCTTTGTCTTCTTCCTGACCCTCACCTGGGCATTCCCTCTGCCTCATCATCTCCCCACCTTCCCACTGGCTTTATGGGAGTCAGGTGTCCTTCCCACGTCCCTTCCTTTCTTATTTAACTGACATCAGCCACCTTTGAATAGCATTTTAGCCTTTGAAGTCATCAGCCTCATTGATCTTCAGTGGCAGCTTTTATTAAGTACCAGAGTACAGGACAGCAGAGGCAACACGGCGTTGTTATTAGAGTTCAAATCCCAGCAAGGTATTTCACCTCACTAAACCTTGGCTTCTCCATCTGTTAAATAGGAATTTTAATAGTATTAATACTTCATAGGATGGTTGTGAGGATGAAATGAGTTAACGGGTGTGAAAACCATTGCCACCATCCAGGGAGGAGATAGTGGTGAGAACAGGTATTTTCCTAAGCCTTGGTCATATATTGATCATAATTGGTCAATATACATTAATCGCTATTGTTATCAAAAAGAGAAAGAGTAGCTGTGCCCTTCAGAGGGTTAAGGGTTTTCATTGTAGCTGAAGAGGTGGAACATGGCATTTTGAAACCTAGTTTCTCACATGGCTAAGAACATACCTTTCAAAATAGAGCAAGCAATCAGTTGGTCCTGATTGGAAGACAGCTAGTCTGGGAAGGCTTCCTGTGTGAGGCTGAATGAGGTGTGTTTCTGTGTAACATTGTAAGGAGGTCATATTTGCAGCCTGGATCAGAGGAAAGGGTACATGAGCTTAATAGAGGTACTTGCTCAGATGCTCTGTCTCTGTTGCTTGATTCACCCTTTCCCTGAGTCATGGCCCTATCCAAACCCAGTGAATCTTATCCTTCTTGTCCACAGGGAGTTTGCCAAAGAGAGAGAGAGAGTGGAGAACCGAAGGGCTTTCATGAAACTGCGACGCCAGCAGCAGATTGAGCGTGAGCTGAATGGCTATCGTGCCTGGATAGACAAAGCAGGTAGGCCTGGGGGGCTGCAGGAGGCTGATGAGTGGGCTGCAGAGACATCAGGGCCAGCCCCTCACTCCCAATTCTTCCATTCAAGGGGCAGCCTAGACAAGAGAAGAGAGACGCTTTGGATGCCTGGTTGGCTCTTAAGGTTCCCTGCTCATCCCACTTTCTTCCTCTGGGCTCTAACTGTCCCGTCTACCAAACTGTCCCATCTACCCAACACCTTAAGGCAGGCATCTTAGCAAGGTGAACTGAGTAAAAGTAACATACCCCAATCCTGGAGCTGAGACTTGGTTGATGGTGTGTTATAATATTGTTCCTGGTGCTCACAGCCATCCATTTGTTCAGCAAATATTTATTGAGTGCCTACTTTGTGCCAGACCCTGTTCTAAGCACTTGGGATACAGCAGTGAGCCAAATGGTCAAACAGTTCACCAAAGCTCTTCTCTTGTAAAGCTCTCTAGTTGGGGAAGGCAACAATAAACAAAATAATAAATGAGTAACTCATAAGACAATGATAAGGTAGTAAGTACTATGGGAAAACTGATCAAGGTAGGGTTATGGGGTATAGAATGTGCCACAGTTTTAAATAGGAGGTCAGGGTGGCACCATTGGTGTGTAGACTTGAAGAGATGAAGGAGTGAGCCAGAGGAAGATCTGGGAGAGGAGTATTTCAGCACCAAGTACTTAACATGGGAGTGAGCCAGGGGTGCCCGAGGAGCAGAAGGGGGAAGGAATAGGGAGGAGGAACAGGAGACAGAGTGATGGCTGTCACCGGGGAAGTGGGCAGCAATTGTGTTTGACCTTATGGGGCATTGTAAGGGCTATGAGCTTCACTCTGAGAAACACAAGAACCACGGGAGGGTTTTGAGCAGAGGACTGACGTGCTCTGACTTTAGACCATAAAGGAGCATGTGCTGGCCACATTGAGAATAGACCATAGAATGACAAGGTTGGAAGCAGAGGGACTAGTAGTGAGGCTATTGCCACCATCCAGGGAGGAGATAATGGTGAGAACAGGTGTTTTCCTAAGCTTTGAGCTGTCATCAGTTCTCACTCTGTGGCTCAGCATTAGGAATGGTTCTCAGCTGCCTGTGAGAATAGGTCCAAACCTATCATGATTTCATTAACCGACAGAGCCACTAGATTCAAGTTTGGCTGTGGCTCAGATGCTTATGAGGGGCATCAATCACCCCCATACTTGTCAAGAAAAGGGGTGGGTTTGCTTTCTTTATTATTTTAAAGGTTGGTTTGCATTAGTATTATATATCTTCATTTTCTTCCAGAGGAACACATGATTTTTTTAAAAAACTACACATATGACAGTCAGTATCTTTTCTCTATTCCTAATAGAAAACATAGCACAAAAGTGAGGTCACAGAAGAAAAATTTGGAGTATGATTTAGTGCTTAGTTGCTTGAGCCTTATTCTTCTGTAGGAGCTTTGGAATGACACTGTGACACTGTGGCTGCCAACACACAAAAACCCTCTCTAAGCTCTGCAGTCAACCTTTGGTGACCTCCAAGGGTTGAGAGAGTACATGTATGATTGCTATCTGCACCCCCTTGTAGCCTCTGGAAACATGAGCAATGTGTATTGACTATACTTGCGTTTCACCCTTTCTCCTCCAAGGCTGTTGTGTAGGGATGAAGCGGACATGAATGTCCCCCACCGCTTCCCAGAATGGTAACTCAGGCTTGCCATGGGAGGGCAAGCAGATTTGCCTCCAGGCAGCTCGATGGTCCCAGCTGTCCTTGGCTTTCTCGGCGGAGGAGCCATCTGACAGACCACTAAGAGAGCTGGCAGCAGACCCAGGAAGGAGCCCTCGCAGCCCTGGCCACCCCACACAGGTCAGGTGGCAGGGTATGCTGCTCGCTGGGGCTCTGCTTTTCAAATACTTGCAGAATTCCAAGGCTTCCCTTTCTTCCAGTTGGCAAAGCCAGCTCTCTCCTTCTAAGAAAAAAGACGCACTGCGACGTCAAAATGTGCTTCCTGGCCCTTCCCTTTACAAATGGAGCGCGAGTGAATCAGAGACATATGGGTTACATTTCCCTGGAAAGACACTCAAGTTCTAAAGCGAACTTGGCAAAAGGGATGAGGTGGGGAGGAAGGGGGGTGGCTTCAGCACATCCAGAGCCCTTGAGTGCTTCCCAGAGATCTCGGCAGCACCACACACCTTCCATCTATCCTGGGGGGTCCCCAGATCTGCCCACCCCAAAGCCCAGACACTATGTATAGCAAAAGTAACTGTCTGGCTAAGGTGATTAAAGTTGCTATGAGGGATTTTAATACGTTCCTACTTTTAAAATGATGCCCTCCAAACATGTGCTCTAAAATGACTTAAAACCCCTTTTTGTCTGCAGGCAGGAGTGCCCCACCAATAGCACTTAATCTATTAACTTAGCCAGAGGCTATACTTAAAAAAGAAAGCAAACATTTATGACTTGGTAATAATGGCCATCCTATGAGTACCATCCCAGCTTTAACATGTTCACCTCCCTAGGAAATACATTATGTACTCTCAGTTTTATCTGCAGCTGGAATTATGGTAATGACTTTAACCTCTCCTACTGTCCTTTTACTTGTTAAAAGTGTTTATGTTTAAATTAAACCATTGTTTAATAGGGTCTGAGGCTAGCTTTCCCCTAGCAGCTGGGATCTTAGGGCATGTTTACTGAGGCCTCCAGCTCCCTGACCTGTGGGTTGGGCTCAAAACTCATCCCATCACTCCTCCTCATAGGGCATGCAGGATCCCACCAGACTTGGGAGAGAAAGGCTATTTTGTTGGTGCACTTGGAGGGATGCTAGTGAGGTTTGGTCCAACAAGTCTTAGTAGAAAATATGCCCCTTCAGATAATGACACCTCAGTAGAGTATGGGACTGCTCCTGGGGGCACCAAGAGGGAAGAGTACAGGGGACTGTGTGGTGTCGTTTTAGAACTCTAATAAGTGAATATATTATTTCAGCATCAACCAGTCCTTCAGTTCTCTAACACCAACTAGGTGTTCAACAATCAGTTAAATTCTAACACTAAATACTACCTCAAATTAGCACAGACCCCACAGGTTAAAGGCTCCGTTCCATAGGATTGCCCCCACTTGAGATGGCAGCCAAAGTGGGGTCTCCAGGCAACCAGCATATCTGCCTGGCTGACTACAAATCTGGGGTACCCACAACCGTCCCCCCCCCCCCCCCACTGGTTCAGTAATTTGCTAGAATGACTCACAGAACTTTGGAAAAACCATACTGTATTATAAAGGATACAACTCAGGAACAGCCCAATGGAAGAGGTGTATAGGGCAGGGGATGGGGGTGGGGGGGCGCAGAGTTTCGTGTCCTCTCTGGGAACACCACCGTTCCTGCTCATTGATGTGTTTACCAACTCAGATGCCTCCTGAACCCCAACATTTAGGGGGGTTTATGGATATCTCATTACATAGGCATGCTCGATTACACCATCAGCCATTGGCAGTTAAACTCATCTCTAGTGCCCCCTCCTCCCTAGAAGTGGGAGTAGGGAGAGGCTGAAAGTTCTAGCCTCCAGTCCTGTGGCTGTTTGTTCTGGCTACAAGCTACCTCCTCTAACCTATCGAGGCCCCTCTCTCCTCCAAGAGTCATTTCATTAGCATACGAAAGACTGCCAGGAACCAGAGAGAAAAACCAAATACTTACTTTTTATTTTATCTTAGGGACAAATTCATGATTGGCCCAAGCCTCTTTGGCTCAGGCTGTGGTAAACCAAGAAAGGATGGAAGCAATGGGGACAGGAGGAAGCCCACAAGCCCGTGTCCTGTCTCCGAGGACCTTTGGGCATCTTCCTCTGACCCCTCCTCAGAGACGCAGACTAAAGCCCAAAACGTGGGCTCAGCTCCTGAATGAGGGTGTAGATGTTATGACCAATGGCCACTGGCAAGGGAAGCTAAGGAAGCTCTTGCTGCTAGAAGTTCAAGGAGTTAGGAAAGACAGGAAGCTGGGTGGAATTAAAAACAGAAATAGAAATTTTTCATTCCTATCAAGGATTTTAGCCTCTTCTTCTCCTCTCATAGGTATCCTCCTGAACAGGGGTATCAGACATAGAGTGGATTGTTACCACAAGCACCCCCTCCCTGAGGCTTCCTTTCTGTTCTCAGGAGCTCTCTGTGTACCCTCTGTGACACTTGCTTTCTTTCTGATGCTGGTGCCTATGACAGGCTCTGAACTCTGCTCTCTCTCTCTGTTGCCCTAAGCTGGAGCTGTCCCTGAGGGATTTTCATCTTGCAGAATAATTTGGCATTTACAGATAATTTACCAAACCATTTGTTTCCATATAGAGGAAGTCATGCTCGCTGAAGAAAATAAAAATGCTGGAACATCTGCCTTAGAAGGTAAGGAAATGTTCTGACGCCTTATTCCAGTTGGATTTGCCCCCTCTTCGGCGATGGCAATCTCTCTTGATCAAAAGGGGAGAAAGAAATAAAAGACGGTGCTCTGGGATTTGAAATGAGAGTCGTTCTGTCATAAAATCCCTCATGCTTTAAAATGAAGGGAATTGAGTCACAGATTTAAATGCCTTTTAAAGTGATGAAAATGAAACCCAAGAGTTGTTTTGTTCCAGGGCATGTGATTGATACTGAGCGAGGAAAAGGCCATCCTACAACCAATGCTTTCTAAAGGGACCTGCTCTTAAAATGTGTGGGGGTCACCTTGAGACCACTTTCATTACCAGGAAGTGGCATTGTAGGTGAAGAGCCAGGACAGATGGATACAGAGTGCCTGTTTACCTTCTGCATTTAGATAGGCTCTAGCGTGGCTTCCAGAGCCCTTGTGTTGCAGGAGGTGCTGGTGAGCACGGCATTTGTGGTCTGGTAGACGTCCTTGATTTCTCTTACCCTGGCTCAGGTATTAAAGGCAGATAGATGCCAATGTTACAGGGACCTCAAACAAGGCCTCTTGCCTGCATTCCTCAAAGTTTTGTCCAGAATGATCTGGGTGTACTTGTGGCCTCTCACTGGCCTTCCCTTTCCCTGGTGCAGTGCTTCGAAGGGCAACCATCAAGAGGAGCCGGACAGAGGCCATGACCCGAGACTCCAGCGATGAGCACTGTGTTGATATCTCCTCTGTGGGTGAGTGGATCCAGTTAGATCTTTTACTTCTCTGATCTCCCATGAAAAGGAAGATCCTACCTTTTGAGAAGCACCACAAGGAGGGAAAGAATCCAAACAGTCCAGAATTTAGGAATGTAATTAAGGAAAAGGGTGGAAATGGAATCTAGATTACAATGATTTGTTAAAAAAAAAAAAAAAAAAAGACCTGGGGATGCTGTTCACATGAAACATGGGATTTAGGGCTAAGAATCCAACCCAAGTTTTTCAGGTGTGGCAGATGTATTCCATTTGCAGAGGTATCCGCCCTCTCCTGGGAGTGATGATGAGAACCCACTTTGGGACATTGTTCAAAGGATCCTGAGGACCTGTTGCTTCCAGGGGGGACACGGATGTGAGATCTTGAAGCCATTTGCTTAACTTAAAACTAATTCTGATTGGCAATTCTTTAATATTATGGGTTCCATCTCAGGTGCTCCTAGAGATTCTGGCTGATGGCAGGTTTTTCCTCCCCAGAAAAAGGGAAAAATCTTGTTCCATCCTCAAAAGCAGAGGAGATTTACAAAGCTCCTTGCTGTTTTGTGCCACCAGTAATAGAAATATCACCAATGCAGCAGAAGGATTGTAGTGCTTGAAGCTATTTAAAAGGAAAGGGCAGAGAGAAGCCCAGTCTGTTGCAAACATAAACACGATCCTATTAAGATTCAAGACGCTGGTGTCCTGCCTGGGGAATCTTTCCATTTCTTAGGACTGAGAGTGGCCAGAGAGGAAAAACAGGGTCACTGCCTATAGAAACTACTGAGCCCATAAGATGGGGATTCCCCAGACCTGCAATGTGGCAGTCACCTTGCCCTGGGACTAGAGCAGCCCATCTTGTCCTTCGAATGCTCCCTGTCCATGGAGGGTGACCACAGGATATTTTGCACTTCATTCTTCCTCCTTACTTCTCCCCTTAGGCACACCTCTGGCCCGAGCCAGTATCAAAAGTGCAAAGGTAGACGGGGTCTCTTATTTCCGGCACAAGGAAAGGCTTCTGCGCATCTCCATTCGCCACATGGTTAAATCCCAAGTGTTTTACTGGATTGTGCTGAGCCTTGTAGCACTCAACACTGCCTGTGTGGCCATTGTCCATCACAACCAGCCCCAGTGGCTCACCCACCTCCTCTGTAAGTAAAGCCTCTCTCTAAAGCCTCCTCTGCTGGTCCCCATGTGGGGCAGCTTGGTGTGTGTGTGAACGCAAGAGAGCAAAGCACCCTGCTAGGAGGAGTTCTACCTCTTCACACTGTGAGGGAGGCCACATCATCCTCAAGGGGGCTGGAGTATCTCATGACTGTTTCTAGCTTTCATTCTTTAGGTAAACAGATCATTGCTGATGAATCAACAAGATAGCATAGCGTTATACTTTTGGGTACCACAAAGCCTTCACTTCCTTTCTTAAGGAGGCTCAACGATCGGGAGTTTTGATCACTGAAATCCTGGGCAGGAAGTTCTCAG
The DNA here is from genome assembly GCF_002776525.5 of Piliocolobus tephrosceles. Taxonomy (NCBI): domain Eukaryota; kingdom Metazoa; phylum Chordata; class Mammalia; order Primates; family Cercopithecidae; genus Piliocolobus; species Piliocolobus tephrosceles. The sequence continues at coordinate 38,315,948 of NC_045434.1, forward strand.
GGCAATGGAGATCTCAAATAGACCAGAAGAAGAGCTGATAGGTCAGCTCCAGATTAGACTGCCACTGGACGTGGGTGAGGGTCAAGGGCCTGTCCCTGCTGGGTGTGTGGGGAGGAATCCAGCCCTTTGATCAGAGCCATAGTAAGTCCTCTCTTTCCCCTCTGAGGGCCCTCTACCATAGAAAGGCCAGTGACAGGCCTACCTACTGAAAGAGAGCAATGCTGATCTGTTGAGTGCACCTGGGACTCAGCCTGGGTCAGAGGGTACTCAGACATCATTAGGCTCTGCCCAGCCCTGGCCTGATATGGCCACCGAATGTCCCGACATGTGTTTTTGTGAGCTGCTCTGTAAGTGGGTGTGTTAGCTGAGAAATGCCTGAGCCCACCCCACATGTGGAACCAATGCTCTACTTTTAATACTTCCAGACTATGCAGAATTTCTGTTTCTGGGACTCTTCCTCTTGGAGATGTCCCTGAAGATGTATGGCATGGGGCCTCGCCTTTATTTTCACTCTTCATTCAACTGCTTTGATTTTGGGGTAAGTCATCGGAAGCCTGCCTGTGCTCCTGCTTTGCGTTGATAGGCCCTGGTTTTAGATAAGCAGCTTGCTCCTTACTCAGCATGAGGTACTGAAATCAGAATATATAAAAAGAGAATCGATAAGATTAGCTAAAGGGAATTCAGAAATGAATGAATCCTTCCCATGCAAGGTTTGTTTGTTTTTCTAAGCTCTTTGATTTTCAATATTTTTATTAAAATGTAACACATACATTGTAAAGGGTACACTTAAGTGTATAGCTCCGTGAGAGTTTACAAAGCTACCCATAGCCAGACTTTTGAACCACTTATTATCTTGGGGGAAGCCTGAGAAGGACAAAGGACTTGATTCTAGAGGTGGTTCCATAGGAAAGAGAAGCTTATATATTTGTTTTTCTACTTCAGTTTAAAATTGGGATAATTATCTAGATAGACCCTCACGCAAACACACACACACACTCTTATATTAGCAAGTCCCCACAGAGAATCTCTCAGTCAGCTGTTTACTTTCTACGTAGTATGGATATCTAAATGTATACATTGTGCTAACACTTCAAGGTGCTTTTACATATCTTTTATTTTTGTCCCCTGCCGCTTACAGGAGTCCTATGAACTATATTACATTTCAGGAGTTAGCCTTCCCACTTACAAAAGAATAAATAGAAACTCGCGTGCCCAAGTTCATATACTCAGTTAGCAGGAGAATTGGGTCGCAGAACTTTGGGCTCCTGAACCACTTCTCTTTCTGCCAATCCCACTACTTTTTCTGCCAAAGTTTCAGTTAGGTGCTAAAGATTTCGAGCACTTGCTAATCTACATTTTAACTTGGAGCATATGGTTCTGAGTATGGGCAATTCTCAAGCATAACAGCTAGTGAGAGATCACTTTAACCTTAGTTTCTTTGTGTCCGTACCTTTCGGCATTACTGTCAGGATTAATAGTTGTTGTTTCTCCTAGCAAAATATCTAGAACATAGTGGACATTCAATAAATACATAATTAAAATAAAAGGAAATTGAAATGTTCATCTGCAATTGCTGCATCTTGTAGCAATCAGATCCTACATCACCATGAACTGTCACATTGCGGGATGCAAGACCCCTGTGACTGAGAGATATTTATTATATCAAGGACCGAAACATTCTTGTTAGCACTGAATTTTAGGATGATGAGAGAATGTAGACCTTCTCTGAGATTTCTGTATTGAGATGAAACTTGTACTAATCCAAATCGCTTTCTTTGTTTTGAGTACCACTCCTTTGTCAGAGCAGCAGAAGCAGCCACTGGCTGTTGTAGTTTTCACCAAGGACAGGAGTCAGTAAGCCAATCTACAGTATGAAGGATTAAAGTTAGGAAGGGGATTGAAGAGCAATGGGAGAGAGGTGGCAGCTTCCCACATAGGTAGTTTTACTGAAGGTAGGGCTAGTGGGAGAGGAGAGTTTTTATTCTCCCATCCCCCACCGAGAGCTGTTGATTGTGTGCTGGGCGCTAGAATGCCCCCTCTTCTTCTCCTCCTCCTTCTCTCACTGTGACTGGCATTGCCTCTCTAGGTCACAGTGGGCAGTATCTTTGAAGTGGTCTGGGCAATCTTCAGACCTGGTACGTCTTTTGGAATCAGTGTCTTGCGAGCCCTCCGACTTCTAAGAATATTTAAAATAACCAAGTAAGTGAGCAGAATTTGGACTTTTCCTAATGACTTTGAGAGTAGAACCTTTTCTCTGCCTTATATTTTCTTCCATCTTCTCTTTCCCCCTTAGGGGGAAAGTATCCCTTCCCTGCCCCACCCCTTCTCTATTCTTTAGCTCTTCCTTCTTCTCCAAAGATTAAACCAAAAATATCTATGGTGCCACATTCCCAAGGGGAGCAATAGGTTACTCCTATTGCTACAAATATACAAATATACAAATGCAGGTTATTTCATAGACTACCAGGCAGATGCTGAGCTGGGCTTGGGGGCTAACTTGGTATGCAGTGTTCACAGCTGTCACGTTGTCTGGGTTTTGTAGGTATTGGGCTTCCCTGCGGAATTTGGTGGTCTCCTTGATGAGCTCAATGAAGTCTATCATCAGTTTACTTTTCCTCCTCTTCCTCTTCATCGTTGTCTTTGCTCTCCTAGGAATGCAGTTATTTGGCGGCAGGTACGTGCTCAGAAGCTTTCCATCCAAAGGAGGCTCAAAACCCAGTCGTAGACTGTGTTGGGCCAGGGTCTAATGTTAACTCGATCACCATGTTACTATCCTGTCTGCCTTTGCACATGGCCTGAATTGACCACTGAGTGCATGCATATGTGGAGTAAACATCTCTGCTTTTATTACTTTCAGGCTCTACAGGGTTCTCGTTCTGGGGACCCATTTCTTTGGTGCTGTCCCTGAAATGTGCAGCATGGGCACATCCTTCAAAGTGTTCATCAGTAGTAGTCATCAGTAGTAGTTCATCAGTAGTAGTCATTGTTACATCAGTAGTAGTTCATCAGTAGTAGTCATTGTTACAGTCTTTATAAGTTATGTGGAATGGGGAAAAAGTAGGGAAGAGGGGGGTTGTAGAAGAAAGGAGAAAAGAAGTGATGAAAACTGTGATCTTGGGGAATGAAAAACTTGGTATGTGAGATTTTCATTCCATTCTTTTCTCTATTTTTTTTTTTTTTCAGGTTTAACTTTAATGATGGGACTCCTTCGGCAAATTTTGACACCTTCCCTGCAGCCATCATGACCGTGTTCCAGGTATGAGGCCAGCTGATGGTTCACAAGTGCTGCGTGAGGTCCCTTGGACTGCACACTGCAAGACAAGGATGAGTTTCAGGATAATTCTGCTTTTCCTTTCCAGGCTCCTCCCAGGGGATTGAGACACTCTTTCTAGTTGAGCGGTCATTACTACAATAATCCCTAGAACTTCTGTGGCTTTGTTCTTACCAATAATAAGAGAGCTCTGTTGGGACCATCTCACTGTCCTTCTCCCACACCTGTGAGTTTGCAGGAGACATTGAGTCTGAGGCATTCAGCCAAGAATCACATCTATGGTTTTCTGAAATCTAGGGACGTCTTCTAACCCATTTAATGAGGTATCCATTAAATGGTGTTTATTTAACAAGGTCTCTTTTCCACCCCTGCTCCCCCCAAAACTCAACTGTTTAAATCATGGGGAAAACTCAAAATTGATAGTATCTTTGACCTAAAGAAAAATACTATTTGGCCAGAATCTGAGCTTGGACCAGAACCCAAGTTTCCTGAACTGCAGCTCACAAGGCTCTTTCCAATCATGCTGCTGTTCCAGACCCTGTATCTGGGCAGCTCTGAGGACAGTTAGGTAATGACCAGACCACCTGATCTGTGTGATTTCCACAAGGACCTTGCAAAACTGAAGGTGGGAGACACTCTGTAGTTGGAGGAACAGAACCTTTCCCTTTGATGCTCTCCTTCCATTTTCAGTGTCTAAAATTCTCTTCCATATCAAAAGAAAGTTTAGGATTATTTATGGGACTTTTTTTTTTTTTGACTCCCTGACAGGATGGTCAAGCAAGGGGGTAAATGCGAAAGACCCAGGCCCAGAATTTGCCCTTGGCATTGACCCCATTTTCTCCACCAGCCCAGGTTTCTGATGTGCCTGTCATTTGCTTTGTGTAGATCCTGACGGGTGAGGACTGGAATGAGGTGATGTACAATGGGATCCGCTCCCAGGGCGGGGTCAGCTCAGGCATGTGGTCCGCCATCTACTTCATTGTGCTCACCTTGTTTGGCAACTGTATCCTTTTTAAGATGTACCTCCTCAAGCTGCCCGCCTTACCCTGGACCAGCATTTGAGGAGGTATTGGTTGTGGTGGTGCTAGAGCTTGGGTTGGTGGGACAGGGGCGTGAACATTGTTTGGTGTTCTAAAGTAAATAAGGATCCTGATCTGAAGGATTTCATGTACTAGTTGGGTAAAGAATACAAACATAAACAAGATAGAGTATTATCCAAATCTGTCATGTATGCAAATAATAACATAGGAGGCTGTTACATTGAATGGTTGGCGGTACTATGAGCTGGGCAACATTAGACAAAGCAGAGATCACTGTAGGCTGAAATAGGCACATTATACCACTAATGAATTAATTACATGCTAATGTAGAACAAAGCCTGCCACATAGTAAGATCTCAAAATATTAGCGTTGGGATTAATGCCATTACTGCTAATTCTAGCAAATATGTATTGTATTTGGGCTATACGTGAGACCTTAAACTAAATGCTTCATAGGCACTATTTAATCCTTATAAGACAAAAAAAATCTTGAGTAAAATAACTATTAAATTGTAAAGGGAGACTAAAGTCCAGTTGCATCTAACTCCAGTGCCCTATCCAATCACAAGATCTAAACCAGGAGATTTAGGTTTTAATCCCAGCACCTCTGTGTATCAGCTGTGTGGCCTTGGGAACATTACGTAATCACTCCAACCTTCTATTTTTTACAGCTGAAAGGAGGATAATAATATTTATCTCCTTTGTTAGTGGTGAATACTAAATGAGATAATTTATTTGTGTGTGATTTATAATTACAAACTTCTATACAACTGTAACATGCTTTTGGGGAGTGGGGTTGGCCATGAATTGGGATTAGTAGAATAAAAAGGGAGAACCATGGGATGCAGGTGTAGTTTTGCATTTTCCATAGCTTCATAGAGAAGACGTGCTCTTTTAAGTTTTCTGCCCTGAAAACGTCTAGAGGTTGGAGCTGACTAGAAGCTCAACATGAGAAACTCATGAAAAGAACACCAGGCAGTGAGTCACAGTCATGGAAGCCCCATGTGTCCCAATGGCATCATAATTGTCCTGATATTCTGGGGGTAGTCAGAGCTGGACTTTGATGCTAGAACAGTTCTATGTTCCACAACACATAGGCTTTGAAGACAGTTGGAAATTGAGACTTCAGACCCTAGAGTATGGCATAGGAATATATTTCGTAGTGAATCTTGTCTGCTGTGTGACATTTTGTTAAATGAAATGTGGAACCCTTCAGGACCCTCACAAGAAGAACGGGAGAAGTTAGCATCTCATTATTGGGAGATGCTCAGTAACAGGGGCTGTGGAATCTCATTTTTTTTTTTTTTTTGTCTTTAAGGACAGAATGGTGTGACGCCCATTGGCCTAGGTAGGATTCAATTTCAGCCTCCCAGAATGGGCAGATGAGCTCCCACACTGAGCTCCCTACACATCTTGTTCAGTGATTCTCTTAGTTGTTATTGCTACGGGTAGAGGCCACAGCTGTCTAAAGACCTTTTGAATGTGACTGAACAAATTCAAAGTGCTTTTTCTATTCCCTTACTCATCAACAATCAATGCAGAAGACTTCTGTAACGAAATGTGTGGGTTTTTTTACTCACCAAGCAAATAGTCCTGCAGCGGATACTAGTTGGTGTCCTCTAATTCAATTCTGATGCTATCTACCTGGAGATAGCCCACAGGTTGAGGGCTGAATCCCCAAGACTGCCACTGCCTTACAATGACAATTGCATGCCTCAGGTTACTTTGCCTGTGTTTTGAAGGCTATAATTTGGGGTTCCCACAACCCCCTTCCTGGGTTCAGTTAATTTGCTAGAGTGGCTCACGGAACTCAGGAAAACACATTTACCAGTTTATTATAAAGGATATTACAGAGGATACAGTTGAAGAGAGGCAGAGGGAAAGGCATTGGGGATGGGCACAGAACTTTCATGCCCTCTCCGGGAGTGCCAGTCTCCAGGAACCTCCCCACATGTTCAGCTATCCAGAAGCTCTCTGAACCCTGTCCTTTTGGATTTTTATGGAGTCTTCATTACATAGGCATGATTGATTAAGCCATTGGCCATTCGTGATCAACTTAACCTTCAGTCCCTCCCCCCTCCCCGGAGGTTGGGGGGATAGGGCTGAAAGTTCCAACCCTCTAATCATGCCTTGGTTTGGTGACCAGCCCCCATCCAGAAGCTACCTAGGGGCTACCAGATATCACTTTGGAGTTTCTAAGGATTTTAAGAGTTGTATGCTGGGATACATAGTTAAAGACCAAATAATAACTTTTCAAAGTATCATAATTCTCACCCCATCTGGCCCCCAGATGGTTTGATTCAGGTATTTCTTTATCCTGGGTAAAGAGATGATATGTGGAAGGAAGGAAGAAGTACCCTCTTTCTCCTTTCAACAGAGTTGTACAGCATCTCCCTCTCTGTTCCCACAGCCCCTGCTTAAGTGACTCTTCAGGGTAGCTTCTGTTCCTGTTAGTGTCCCAGGCAGGAAAGATCATTAGGTGGCCTCTCAGCCTTGCTGAAGACTTTTGCTTTTCTTATTTGCCCATCCTTAATTCATCACCCCAGACACGCTACTGAATGTGTTCTTGGCTATCGCTGTAGATAATCTGGCCAACGCCCAGGAGCTGACCAAGGTAAGCATTGTTCTCTGGGGATCTGATGTTTCTCTAGTGCCATTGAGTACCCTCTGGCTTTTGGAACTCTCTCCAAAAGTCTACATTGTCTGACTCAGGCCTGCTAAGAAGGCCCTCTCTGGAAACTTCTGGACAGTTGGATAGCCACACACCGATGATGGAAGCCTGGTTCACTTTTATTGAGTTTGGTGAGCCTCACCCTCACCTAAGGGGCCTCAAGGAACACGGAAAATAACATCTTAATTTCTATGAGCCCTCAAAGGAGTCCTTTCCAGGATTATCATGGAGAGTCAGGAAAATTCTAGAGCCCTGGTTTTAAGTTCCACCTCTGCTACTGCAACCTATGGCTGTGTGACCTGAATCACATGACTTAACCCTTCTGGGTTTTGGTAGGAGAGAGATCAGGGCCATCACAGTTCCTGGGCTATGGCTGTTGGGATATTTCAGTGGCCAAGGTCATTTTGGGGAAATTTCAATGAAGCCAGATACTAAATTTCTCACAGAACTGTTCCCTTCTTTTCTCTGATTAATTTCCCCAGTATGGGGAGGCAATATTAACAGCAGTGGGATGGTCTACAGAGATGAGTAAATACCCTTTTCTCCACAGAGAGTGTCAATTTGGTTTTGGGCGGAAGTGCAAAGCATCCTGCTGACGTTTCTGAGCTTCTTCCATGCATTCTCTGATGTTCTTTCTACATCCTTGAGGGTCTTATTATCCGCATATGTGGTAGGAAAAATACCAGCTTTAAGCAGCTGAGAAACTGGGTCTGAGTCCCACACCTGCCACTGGCTATGTTGGCTTGGCTTGGACTCCTGATCTCCATTAGCATTGGTTTCTTCATGCGTGAGGCAGGAATGCCATATCTGCATTGTGTACCTCACATGATTACTGTGAGGATCAAGTAAAATAACGTCTGTGAAAACCATAGCATGCTCTGAAGATGAATGTGCTCTTATTAGCTCCAATCCTTTTACCTGAGCTGGTTTTCCTTGGGTTCATCACATAGAGGGGATGTTTGCAGGAATGCTGCTTGAAGGGATGAGAGCTCTGCCTAAGCACCCACTTAGCTGTGCAGGGAAGACACTGCAGTGGGGTGCTCAGCCTCAGCACTGTACTCAGCAGGGTCCTTGCCTGGAAAGCCCCTGCTCCATCACTTCTAGACACTGTAGGACATCTGAGAAGTGTCAGCTCCTGCCACTGACCTCCACAGCCATAACCTGCTCCACTGAGGACTAGGGGTTGGGGTAGACTTCTCCTGGTTCTCATGAGCAGCGTGTAGATGGCTCCAGGATGGAGACAAGGATTGCTGACCATGCCGGAGCGGTGAGGCTCCTGACTCCTGAGGGGCCTGGCCTCTGGCCATCAGAGGTCTCCGAGCCAACCTAACATCTCGCTACCTTGTTTATCCTCTTCCTGTATCTTCCTCACTTCACTTGGTATTCAGAACTCCTCCTTAGGAGAGCCAAGGGAAGCTACTCTCCTTCCTGGGGATCCCAAGCAAAGCCATCTCTGCTTTGTGTCTAGGATGAACAGGAGGAAGAAGAGGCCTTCAACCAGAAACATGCACTGCAGAAGGCCAAGGAGGTCAGCCCGATGTCTGCACCCAACATGCCTTCGATCGAGTGAGTCAGCTGCCCCCTTCACTGATCACTGAGCTCCTGTGCTAACAGCCAATTCATCAACTCACAAAACTATTGGTTGTAGGAGTGCACCTACTCCATACCGGAACTGCTCCTGAGAATACAGCAGTGAGCAAGACAGAGTCTGTTCTCATGGAACTGTTATTTCAGTGAGCGAGATAGATAATAAACACGCATATTATTTCAGATAGTGATAAGTGCTATAAGTAAATGAAACAGGGTCCTATAGTGGAGAAGTACAGGAGCTGGGTGGGAGCAGCTTGTGTCAAGCCAGAAGGGATTCTCTGAGGGGGAGCTGTTTAAGCAGAGACCTAAATGTGTAGATGACAGTCATGTGACATTTTGAAGGAAGAGTGTTCCCAGCAAGGTCCAGTGTGGCTGATGTGTAATTAATGAGGGGAGATAGAGACAGGGCCGGGGAGGGGACGGGGCCAACTCTGAGGTCCTTAACGTCCAGATGGAAGAATTTAGCTTTTATTCTGGCTGAAATCACAGGAGGACCTCAAGTGGAAGGATGAATAGGATATGATTTACACTTAAAAAGGTCACTCTGTTCCGTGCAGCATAACGGACTGTAGGGGCCAGAGTGGAGTCAGGGAAAGAGTCAGCTCGCAGAGTAAAGTAGGGGAGAGGTGATGGGGGTTTAGACTAGGGTGGGGGAAATGGAGGACATGAGTAATCCCATTCAGTCTGTAGTTTGGAGAGAGAGCCAATAGGATGAGCTCATGGATTCAGTGTGGCAGGGGTGAGGATGAATAAAAGGGAAGAAACAAAAATTGATCCCAGGTTTTAAGGTTTTGCAGACTAAGCAGCGGGTTAGGGGGTGGTGGTAGTTACTGGATCCCTGGAAACCGGTGGAAATCTAAAGTTCATTTTGAGATTCTTCTAAGGCATCAAAGTGTTGAATAGGCTATTGGTTACCTGCAGCAGGAGCTCAGAAAAGTCAGAATTAAAACAATGATTGGGGGAGGTTATTCGCGTTTAGATAGTATTTAAGTCATCGGTATGGGTCAGGTATCCCAGAGACCTAGCTGCTGAGGAAAGAGGCTGACAGTGCTCCTCCTGCTTACGAGGAGAAACCAGCCACGGAGACCGAGGCAGTACTGCTAGGAGGCAAGAGAAAGAACAGGAGGCATAGTGTGCTGGAAACCTGTGAGGGAAAACTCTGCAGGAAGGAGGAGTGGGTGCCGGTGCTGCATACTGTAGAAAAATCACATACAATAAGGAACAGAAAAGGGACCACTGCATATGGCAAAATGAAAGCTGTTAGTGACCTTACAAGAGCCATTTCCATGGCCAGGTTGGAACAGAACCCAGTTGAAGTGGACTAGGGAGAGAACAGGAGGTGATAAAGGAGAGTGGTGAGTCTACTGCTTCAGGGAGCCAGCCTGGACCTGTGGTAGAGCTACAGGCAGTCGGCCTGGGCCCTGCGTGGCCTGGTCTCTGCATGGTGAGACGGGGAGGTGTCGGAGGAGAGGCTGGGAAGTGACTGTAGAACCATATAACTCCTGTTGTTGCGTCCAGGCCTGCATGAGGACTGTGTGAGTGGTGAGTGGTGCTGGGGCATCTGTGAGATGGTCTGAGACCCCCAAGGGGGTGGAAGTCTATCCTGGCAATGACCCTGTCATTGTTACTTGAAGCTAGTAAGGGAGGAGCCCTTGGTTGGCTAGAGCTCCAGTAAACGGCTCCCAGCAGCCTCTTCTTGCCTTGTGGGGCGTGCCAGGGTTGTGTGCGTGTGGAGCGGGGGGACCTCCCTCCATGCACGGCCATCATCTTGCCTTTGCCTTTTAAAACTAAAGGCCTGGCCCTTGGATCCCTCTTCTGTGAGTGAGAGAAAAAAGTTCCCTTCCAAATTGTTAAAAGTTGATAGGGAAATGCCAAAGATTGATAGGGAATATTCCTCTCTGGAATATTCTCTGGGCCTTGAGTAATTTCTGCTCCACCTTCCCTGAACTCATGAGTTTGGGTTAAAAACACATACACACAGGTATCCAAAAATGTGGACGGGTAGGCCTGGCTGCCACTTAGGAGTGGGTGGTTCTATTTACTGAGATGAGGAAGCCTGGGGGAGAAGTGGGTTTAGAGAGATGTGAGTTGGGACGATGCTTGGCCCAGAGTAGAAACTCACTATTTCTGGAATGAAAGAATGAATGAAATGTGGGTAGGCACAGGCAGGGCCGTGGGAATTGAGCAGAGTGTGCATCAGGGCACAGCGAGGTAGAAGGAGGTGCTGCAAACATCCAAGACCAGCAGACACCCGGGCTTTGGTGCTGCACATGTGCTGTGAGGTTGGTGTTGCTGGTGTGAGCCACCTCCAGGTGTGTGTGCCCTGCTCAGCTGTGTGCACTCTGCTCAGGTATGTGTACCCTGCACAGATGTGTGTGCCCTGCAAAGATGTGTGCACCCTGCTCGTGTGAGTGCTCTGCTCAGGTGTATGTGCCCTGCACAAGTGTGTCTACATTGCTCAGGTGTGTGTGTCCTACATAGGTGTGTGTCCTCTGCCCAGGTGTGTGTGCCCTGCACAGGTGTGTGTGCTCTGCACAGGTGTGTGTACAATGCTCAGGTGTGTGTGCATTTTGCTTGGGTGTGTGTGCCCTGCTCAGCTGTGTGTGCCCTGCACAGATATGTATACATTGCTCAGATGTATGTGCCCTACTTGGGTGTGTGTGCCCTGCTCAGGTGTGTGTGCATTTTGCTTGTGTGTGTGTGCCCTGCTCAGCTGTGTGTGTGCCCTGCACAGATGTGTGTACACTGCTCAGGTGTACGTGCCCTGCTCAGGTGTGTGTGCGCTCTGCACAGGTGTGTGTGCCCTGCACCAGTGTGCATACACTGCTCAGGTGTGTGTGCCCTGCTCAGGTGTGTGTGCCCTGCACCAGTGTGCGTACACTGCTCAGGTGTGTGTGCTCTGCTCAGTTGTGTATGCCTTGCTCAGGTGTTCATGCCCTGCTTGGGTGTTAAGGCGAAACTGCTGATTTCGAACTACACTTTAAGTGCAAACATGGCTGTCCATGGGGAAACACAGAAGAAGCACTGTTAAAAACCAAAGTGCCTGAGTGCTAGTTATATTTCTCTCACTAATATACTCTGTGATCTCAGAGAGACAACCACTCCGATCTCAGAACTTCTGTTTCCTCATCTTTGAAATGAGAAGAATGCCACCTGCCCTTCCTATCCCACAAGGCTATTGTGGGGTGTACACAAGGTCTCATTCATATGAGTTGGAGGCATGTGGATGCTTCTCTGTATGATTTTAGGTATGAATGTAAGTTTGAATCTGTGCATATGTGAGTAGAGAGAATGCCCATGCTTGTGTGTGTGTGAGAGAGAATCCTTCCACGTACATACACTCGTACACACATGCTTCTGGATAGCTGGTATTTGAATATTTGAGAATTTGCAAATAGATGGTGTGATGTGCTTTTCCTAGCAGGTGTGCATGCTGCCTGTCTAGAGCGTACGCTTCTACTTTTGTATCTACCCATGCTTCTTGGCTCTCCTGCCCCCACCTGTGCCTTGTTGCATTGCAGACCACTGATGCTGAGGGATGTATTCAGTTGAGGAGCTCACAGGCTTCTCCACAATGATGTCTACATCGGTGGGTGCTCCTGGGCAGCCACACACATGTGCACTGTGCATCTTCCATACACCCAGAGTGGGCCTCAGACCAACTGCCTCTGCTCCCTCAGAGGGTGGGGGGTCTTCTGCAGACATGTGAAAGATGGCAGTTGATGGGGATTAATTTGCCTAGCATGTTCTCCGTGGGTGGGCATCAGCTTTTTCAGGAGAGGAACAGCATTTGCCAACATCCCAGGTCCAAGCAGGGCCCATTGGGCTGGACTGAGTTCATCAGGCCAGTAACTGGAGCAGGCTTACTGCAAGGATAGCCCAGATGTATCGTCCTCTAGCTGAGCATTGACCCTGTGCTGACAGCTTATTTAGCAGGCATCCTGTCTGTTTTTGTGGGCACAGTTCATACGTTGCCATTCTAACCTTGTGTTTGTAAGGACACAATATGCGTATGAAAGAGAGTTTTCTCTGTACAAGGCTTAGAAGGTCAATATTGTGCTCTGCCCTGCCGAACATAGAACAGGGCCTATGGCCAGGGCCTCTGCATTGCTCATAGGCAGAGGTCACTGCTCATATCCTGGAGTACATGGATGGTGGCCTATGGAAAGATGGTGCTGCCTCTGACCATGGAGCACTTTGTAGCCTTGACATCATGCATGGCAGAGCATTTGCTCCCCTGCATGTTTTGTGAAGCTGGGTCAGGGTCTGCTATAGGAGTCATGAGCTGGGGAGCCACACCCAATGAATGTGCTATGCTAGCCCTAGAAATGACGGGGGAGGGGAAGAAAACTACTTAGCAACATCTACTGGATTTCCAAAATAGGAATCTGAAGGATGTGTAGGTGGAAGTTTGCGTGCCTGTGGGGCATGGTGTTTGAGCATCTGGAGCTGTGGATCATGTGAAATGGCATAGCCTGTGTGGCTCTGCATGTGTGCTTCAAAAACTAGATCCATGTATTTGCACATAGCAAGGAATTGAAAGTCACTGCATTGGAGAGTCGAACATGGGGAGTCTACAGAAGGCAAGCAGGCACATGGAGACCCGATGGCCACGCAGAGGACTCTGTGTCCCCCTCCAGAAATCCGCTGGTGGCTCTGGGGCTTGAGGTTCCTAGAGGTTGGGGTGAACTGAACCTGTTCGTTTTTCTTCCCCAGAAGAGACAGAAGGAGAAGACACCACATGTCGATGTGGGAGCCACGCAGCAGCCACCTGTATGTGTGTACCAGTTTGCGTGTTTGTGAGTGGTTACGTGTGGGTGTGGGACAATGTGTCGTTGTCCTTGCCATAGACAAAGTGGCACTGGGTGTGCATGTCAGTGTGTGGCTTGGTGTGTGTGTGTGTTCTGGTCACATGATCTGTGGATATACCCTCTGCACCTCTCAACATGTGCTTATATCAGTGTGTGTCTATGTACGTGACCTGTGTGTTTTTCGCTCTTCAGTCTGGCCTGTGAATGGGTATATGTCGTGTTAGTGTTGGTGGGTGTACCTCTCACGGAGGCAGTTGTGTACAGCTATGTGTGGGCCTCAGTGAGGGTGCGTGTGGGTACATCTGCGCGTCCCCTTCACAGTTTGTAGGTGCGTGCCCACAGGCACAGGCGTGGGGAGGAGGTGACTCCCCATCCGCCCAGCAAGCCCTCTCCCGTGTGCTCTCCTGCATTTGTGTCCGTGTGTTTCTGCTGCCCCGTGAATGCTCCTCTAGGCCCCTGGGCTGAAATGCTCGATCGCAGTTTTGAGTATGAGCTGCTAGTGGTCTCTGCACTTAGCCTTCTGTGGCTTTTATTAGCTATTGTGGAAGAGACTCCTAGCACTCACTTTTGAGGGTGGTATCAAGACTTTTTGTAATAAGTCTGCCTGGCACTCTTCTCACCCTTCAATGGTATCTGACCATTTCAGCCCTCACTATCCCAGGCTGTAAACTGAGAGGGAAGGGAGATGAAGGGGAGAGGAGGAGGAAAGACCTTTGACCTTGAATCAAGGGCCACTGAGTGTGTACAAGCAGATGCCCCAAAAGCAAGGAGAGCAGGGGAGTGAAGACGTGGTAAGCCTGTGGACTGCTACCCCAGCAGGCCCTGGGGACTTGGAACCCCTCCCAGGGCTGATGCCTACCCACCCCTCAGTTACTGCAAAGCAGGGATTGGAGTGGAAAGTGCCCAGCTGGGAGGCACCTGCCCGATGAGCTCCTCACGTGTGGCCCGCCTGCTCCTCGCATCTTTCTGTGCTTCCTGTCTGCAGGTCCTGGGCGCTCCCATTTGCCCCCACCATGTGTCCCGCCCTCTCACATGGCCCCTGCGGCCACCCTCCCTGCCTGCAGCTTTCAGGCTCTGACCACAGCCCTGCCCTTTCCCCTTGGCAGGAGGGAGCGGAGGCGCCGGCACCACATGTCTGTGTGGGAGCAGCGCACCAGCCAGCTGAGAAAGCACATGCAGATGTCCAGCCAGGAGGCCCTCAACAGGGAGGAGGCGCCGCCCATGAACCCGCTCAACCCCCTCAACCCACTCAGCCCCCTCAACCCACTCAACACGCACCCCAGCCTTTATCGGAGACCCAGGGCCATCGAGGGCCTGGCCCTGGGCCTGGCCCTGGAGAAGTTCGAGGAGGAGCGCATCAGCCGTGGGGGGTCCCTCAAGGGGGATGGAGGGGACCGATCCAGTGTCCTGGACAACCAGAGGACCCCCTTGTCCCTGGGCCAGAGGGAGCCGCCGTGGCTGGCCAGGCCCTGTCATGGGAACTGTGACCCAACTCAGCAGGAGGCGGGGGGAGGAGAGGCTGTGGTGACCTTTGAGGACCGGGCCAGGCACAGGCAGAGCCAGCGGCGCAGCCGGCATCGCCGCGTCAGGACGGAAGGCAAGGAGTCCTCCTCAGCCTCTCGGAGCAGGTCTGCTAGCCAGGAACGCAGTCTGGATGAAGCCATGCCCACTGAAGGGGAGAAGGATCCTGAGCTCAGGGGCAACCATGGTGCCAAGGAGCCAACGATCCAAGAAGAGAGAGCCCAGGATTTAAGGAGGTGAGTGAGTCACGGGGTCCCAGATGGACGGCGCACAGGCTGCTGTTAGGCGTTCCTCAATATAAGCCTTTCTGAGCTCCAGTTTCCCCTTCTATAAAATGGAAATTATGCTGACACACACTTTGTGAGGTATGAGTAAATATAACAGGCAGTGGGCTCTGTCCCCCTGAAAACGAGGGCCTGTTGGAAGTGGGTCATGGATAGAAGGACAGGAATAAGGCAGTGACCATGGCGTGTGGGTCTTAGCACCTCTCTGCCTGGCTGGGTGGGGTGGAAGGCGGTGGTGGCTTTGTGCCTTCCAGGCTGCCTGAGCTTCCCCACCTTCCCCTCGTGCCAGGCACACCCACCATTTGGGGACAGCATCTGAGCACCAGCTCTCTCCTCCTCTCTCCACAGGACCAACAGTCTGATGGTGTCCAGAGGCTCCGGGCTGGCAGGAGGCCTTGATGAGGCCAGTGCCCCCTTAGTCCTGCCCCATCCTGAGCTGGAAGTGGGGAAGGACATGGTGCCGACGGAGCAGGAGCCGGAAGGTAGCAGTGAGCAGGCCCTGCTGGGGGATGTGCAGCTAGACATGGGCCGGGTCATCAGCCAGAGTGAGCCCGACCTCTCCTGCATGACGGCCAACACGGACAAGGCCACCACCGAGAGCACCAGCGTCACTGTCGCCATCCCCGACGTGGACCCCTTGGTGGACTCAACCGTGGTGCACAGTGAGAACGCAGTCCCGTTTCCCCTCCAACCCCACCTCCTATCCTGTCTGGGGCTGGGGCCCTTCCAATAAAGCCACATGGAAAGCACCACCAGGAGGAGTAAATCATCCTTCAAGAAGTAAAAATGAGTGGCAGTTTTCTCCCAGTGTGCAGAACAAAAATAAGCTAGCATTCTCTTCATCTTAAATTTTTCCCATAAAATTTCCCCAAGCTTTTGGTTCCTGTGACCACACTCAAGTCTTCAGAGTGATCACATGTGACTTTGTGCCCAGTGAGATATTCAGCTATTTGCTTTGGCGTATGAATATTTGATGGTGTTCTCTGGGGTCTCCCAGGTGCTCTGCTGCCCCAGCAAGTTAGGGAGCCTCTGATGGAGTGGACCATGGCTCTGCTCACTGAGTGACCTTGGAAAAACCTCTGTGTCTCTTGAGGCCTCAGTTTGTTGTCTGTAAAGTGAGAGCGTTGTACTAGATGATCTCTGAGGCCGTTCCCGGTACTAATACTTTATATGATTCTATTGCTCTTACCAACTCTTTTTCTCCTAGGAGCTGTTAGTCACAAGTTCTCCCCATCACAGTTCCCTTAGGCAACAAATGTTAATTATTGATGTCCTAAAGGGAAACACAGCAAAACAAACAAACAAACAAAACAACACTTCCCCACCCCTGCCCTGACCCTACATCCCATCCCTGTATTCATCCCACCCCTTATCCTTGCCCGGACCCCATACCCCATCCCTGCCCTGACCCCACACC